>NW_007577780.1:736323-797101 GCF_000690725.1 Stegastes partitus
AAACCAGGGATCTTCTAGCTGCGAGGCGACGGTGCTAACCACAGAACCACCTTGCAGTCCACATTTAAAAACATGAGGGATAGAAAACTAAATTTTAACAAAATGCAATCCAGTATGGCACCTACTACTACACTAACTACATAAGTACAACAACCATCTAGTTGTATTAACACCCCAGGACAACAAAAAACTGAACATATCCTTTCTAAATGTACAATTTGTGGCAGATTTATTGTTTGAGTTCAACTGTAAAGGTGTAATAACATGGCCAGGGAGTGCATATTTTTGGTCACTTACTCTTACTCTGTGGGGACAGTTCTTTTCTAATTGTGCTCTGGCATTCACATTACTCTGCTTAGCAGCACCCTGTCTAATTGCATGTTTTTATGTAAATAAAGTTCAAATTAAGTTCAGCCAACCTAATGAAACACTTGACAACCAAACGCAGAGGTGAGCTTACACAACTGAGGAATACGTTTAACTCGATGGTTTAGTGCTTGTTCCCATAAGGGGCTGAAAAAGACTGATCTGGGATCCCTTTAAAAACCTTTTAAGAACAAATGAATGATGAAGTATACTTGAATTTAAAGCAGCCGAGCAGCTGTTTCACTTGGACTGAGAACTAGAAACCATAACTGTTCTTAGACTTCAATTTGGAAATCATGTTAGCTCTTTGGAACCTTGAAAACATTGAAAAAATTAAAAATGTCATTAATACATTTTCAGCATATTTTTAATGTAAAATGATTAATTATTTTTCAAAGATAGCTCTGCAAATCCAATAACACATTCTCATTTCTCATGGCCTACGTTGAAATGATGAATTTCTCACTAAAAAGTAAAAGAAAGGAAATTGAACATTTGCTTGGCATTAACCAGCAGAGGAATTCTATTCATTAGTTTTTTGTTTTTTTGTCCAACAATATAAAAAGTATTTGTGTTAATGATGTGAAAGACAAAAGCAAGCAAATTAAAATTTAAGAGGTTGTAACCAGTCAGTATTGTTTATGTAAAATTTAACTGGGAAACAAAGTCACTGATTACATTTCTGCCACATGACACATTTTCTGACTAATCCTTTCATCACAATCCAGAATCAAAGGACAATTATGATCAGTGCTTTGATTGTAAATCAAACTACATCATCGTATCAGCAAGTCAAATCCTATCATTAAAGGACTGTGTGCAGGCTCACCAACACTAACGCAGGTGGTTTCTCAACGGAGGCCTTAACACGAGAATACTTTTATTGTTAAAGTAGGAAATGGTAACTTTACATGTTAACATTAATTGAACATATTGAGCTAACCTAAAGCAAAGCACAGAAAATAATGATGTTGTGACAAAGCTATGTGAATAATACAATAACTGCTGGATAATGCTGCCAAACATGACAGTGTCATCCACAAAGAATTGTAGTCCACTGAAAATGCAGGCAGCTGTGCACTGCTGCAAATGATCTTAAGCCAAGTGCTACATAAGATGGATATGCAACACTAATTTATGTCACATTTATCTTCTAATTTATGTATTCTTGATAAATATACAACTGATTGAGCAAAGATGTTTTTATTAATAAACTGTAAGTCAAGTCTAAGTAAGGCTCGCTGGGCTTCTCTGAGAAGTCAAAAGTTATCCAAGCGCAACATTCAACCTCAAAAAATAATCTTTCTGTTCAAGGATGCAAGTAAATAACTATAATTTGACATCTTAATAAAGAAATAATAATGTGCTTTCTTATTGTTTCAGTTTTTGTTTTATTTTTTGTAAAACTGTAAATTTGAAAAATCATGGATAACAATAATAATTATATTTTAGCATTAAAAATGTGATTTTGGTTAAAGAGTTTCTACATACTGGTATATTAACCATTGCAGAAACATAAAAAATATATTTTGGGAATTACCAATGCTGCTAATTTATGGCAAAAGTGGCATAAACCTTAGATTGGATGGTGGTCTGATACATTTGATAAGCACTGTATTATCAGACAAATTATATATATATATATATATATATGTACACAAATAAACAGATGATCAGAACAATGATATGTCAAACGGAAACCACCTCAAATAGGTTGCATGGCCGTACACATGTGCCACGATCAAAGAAAGCTGCTTCATGCTTTCCCTCCTCAACACCTGATCCCCCGTTAGAGTCACACAGGAGCATCTGTCTGTAATAGTGGTAGCCCCCGATTACACAACATCATTGTGGGAAGCAGAATTGACCCAGCTGATGTCACCAACAGCATGATGGGTCAGACGCAGAGCCTGGGAAATGCATCCTGGGTTCGGACCAACACTGGTGAATGCGTGTTTGCTCCGCTCAATATTGCCAACTGTCCAACTGAATGCAAGGGCTCGAACCAGTCAAGGCCTTTCAGGTGTCTTTTTTTAATCAGGATGATGTCTCAATAAGAGAAACTGATGCTTTTTTATTTGCAGCTCAAAGCTCTTTTTTTGCTTGATTCTATGCTGTTGAAAGAGAACACATTTTCTAAATTGTCTGTCTTGTGAAAAGGCTTCCCCACATTCGGATGTATCTGGAGTATTCCTGGATCACTGCCTCTATTGGTAATGCCCTGTGGATTTCAGGAGATATTTTTTTTTACCTCCTGGATCCCTCTTAACAGCAACAAACGAAATAAACAGCTGTGTTTAAAGGCCGCTTGTCTAAAACAATGTAAATCTAACTGAGATGCTGCTCTGTCATTAGCATAGCTCTAATTTAAAGTCTGGTCCCAGTTGCTTTGTTGTAAACTTTTGCATAGGTCACTGTTTCTTAAATCGTAAAAGATTAGGTTCAGAATGTTCTGTATCAAGACGCATTTGTACAGCTCAGATCATATTTCTAATTCATTAAATTTCAAATGATTTTTTTGAAGGCAACACTATGAAAATGTCCTCTGTCACAGTGTGTCTCAGAAAGACAAGAGGGTAGCTACAAAAATGTAGGAGTCAAAGAAACACATTATGGTAAATTTATTTTGAGACCAATTTTCACAACAGTTTTACTGTAACCAAGCCAATACTGCATCTTGTCAGATTACTGATACTGCAGTAAGGTCAAAGGAAATAAAGAGGCAAATGCGCTATGATAGGAAAGTCTGCAGAGATACAAAATCTCACTGACTTAACATACAGTTTTCCCAGTAACAGATGCTGTGTATATATTATAACATACACCCCGTGCACATTTTTTTGTTTCCAAAAGCGAGAATTTTTTTCCAAAGTGTGCTAAATGTAAAAACCTAAATCAGTCTTTGGTGTGACACAAGCATGCTATTTTTCACTGTACTTGGCAGGTAAAGCGTTTCAAACATTTTGAAAACAGTGCAGAGTTCTGTGGATTTAGGTTTTTTCCCAATTGCTTCCATCTTTTTTCTGTAGCATTAAGTTTATTGTGCAGAACTGCACACAAGGCTTAAATGGGTCTGTCACTGGGACCATCTAACAAGATGGCACGAATCAATTGCGCAAGTTGTGCACACAAACCGCTGATGCAACCTCTGTGTTTGTTTTTCTGTCAGACACCTGCAAACAGCAGCAGTGCAATCATGTGGGAATTCATGAGGGGGACTGATGCTAGACAAGACCTAGCTTCTAAGCATTAAGCTGCCAAGAGGATATTTGCAAGACACTGTAGGAGGAGACCAAAGGACCTGAAGAGAGCCTGCAAAGGCATGAGGACAATAGACGAACCCCCTAATGTCAGTATTTCACATGCATTGCAGTGATGTTGTGGGTTGGGAGCAACCTTAATTCCTATGTTCTTGCTAACACAAAACCATTGTGACACATGTTTTTACTCGTTCAACGCGGATAATGTGTGCAGAGTAATGAGTTCGGATTTGCCCGTTTTGGGTAATGCAGAGTGTGCATTTAAACTTAATTAATGTCGGTCTTGCATGCTGGCTTCCTCTCACCGCCTGCATCCAACTAGAGGAATTGGCTGAACAGTCACCAGTGAGGGCCAACCAGAACTGATAGTGCTGGACTTACCACAAAAAGTACAGATGAGAGTCAGCCACACTCGGCCCAGCGATGTCCAATGGCTGACTGAGCTTTGTGTGTAAGGGCTCCGACAGCTTAATTTCAGGACCATAGACTTGTGCATCTGTGATATATTCTCTCACTGGGTGTCTGAGTCATTAAGTTTTGGACGAATCCCTTTAGATGAACATCAGATATCGCAGCTTAATGATGCCGTCTCTTTCAATGGGCTATATGTATTACTCAAATTATTAATTAGGGTGAATTACTATCCAAATGTGTGGTAATGGAATTGCCTCTTATCTTCTGAAACCTTGACCTGAATGTAAACTTGTCATCAATGTAAATGACCAGACAGTGATTAACCATCTTGCAATTTTGACCAATTTAATTGCTCAGGTACACCAAGATTGATTTTAATGATCTCCATTACTCAGTCCAAATGGTGTTCATGTTTAGCGTCTCATGTGAGGAATTTTTAATAAGACAATCGCATCGGAAAAAGCTTTTACGCTTCCATTAGTGGAAATGCGACAGGCTGAGCACTGCAGAGTACTAAGGAAGAAAGAACGATCATCAATATTACTTTCCTAACCATTATTAAAAATTGTATTGGCTCTTTTTAATTATATCAAAAAAAACAACAAAAAACACTGAGTTCATTTAATGTGTGTTCGCAGACTTGTGAAAACATGGCAAGAGATTAAATATCAAGGGAAGAAATTTGACTTATTTTACATGGCCTTGTCGAAGCAAATTCTTGTGCAGAGAGTATCTCTCAAACGGGGATCTGCAGGTATTTCAGATGGAATGGGAATTTGTACATTTCTTGTGCAATCGCTGTAAGTTGTCTCTCTACAAAATCAGAAGCTTGATCTCATCACCCACGCCAAGGCCTTGATCTAACGGCGTCGTAATCGGCTCCAGTGGGCAACAGCTCACGTTCGCTGGACACTATCAAGGAAGAAGACTGTCCTTTTTTCACAGATGGATCTCGCTGTCAAGCTGCACAGAGCAGATGGCAGACATTGCATTAGGTGCCATACGGCAACATGTACAGACAGCGGTAGTAACGGTATGGGCGGAGATGTGCCACAGACAAAGACCACATCTGCATTTTATCACTGGTGATCTTGAGGCCCACTGATATCAAGATGAAATCCTCACATCCACTATTACACTGTGTATCCACTGCCATCACTTTAAACAAGATGTCACATCTCAAAACATAGAAACCCTGATAGCATGAACCGTATGTCCTAAGGTTATAGTGCACACTGAAATAGAAATAGAGTTTTAGCATAGCAGTCGGACTGTGTTTTTAAATCCACTGGGTGATCAAATTAAAATAAATTGCAAATAAATTGCAAAATGACCACTGTTGACACAGCATGAATTATTTCAGGTAAAAAAAAATAAATAACAATAATAAAAACAAAATATATTGAGTGCGCTTTGCCAACTGTTTTCAAAGAAATTAATACCAAACCCTATGAAGACATGGATAAAAGGCCAGACTCAAGGCAGGGATTTTTTTTTTTTTTTACACTGCAGTTTTTCTATGTCATTTTCTCCCTCACACTTCTCAGACCCGCAGCTTTGAGGCTCTTACATGTTGCAAATGCTCATTTTCAAAGAGATTACAACACATATCTGTCAGAAGCAGAATTGCATGGATATTATGCATGGGGGACGACTCAGAAGTCTGCCAGTGGGGAACACATTGCAGTGTGCCTGAACCATCACCAGAGATTAGGGGTGACTTCTTAAAATGGGACAAGACCAGGCTTGCGGGGTTGACCAGGTTGGAACCAGCTGTAGACGTGCTTTAGCTGCACAATTTCACTTTATTTGCAGCACACGTAGATAGGGAGAAATAAAACATCTATGTCAGCTACAAGTATTTCCTGAAGCGATTGGCCTCACATGACTCACTGAAAAGAGTGATACCCTGTAGTGGCTTTACGGCACACTCGAGGCCATTAATACAGTAATGCCATACAGCACACACAAACCGGGGTGGGAGGTTGACTTGCAATAGCTTCATTGTATACATTATCAAATATAGTAAACACAACTGGAGCACATCTCAGTTTAATTCTATGTGATAGGATGATCAAAACTATCACAGCCTGTAGCCAGTAAACAGTTAGATTTCATGAAATATCTTACATTTTTGCCATCTTTTGTAATAATTTAGTATTAATGCTATTAATAGCCATCAGGGAGAAACATTTATGTTAACAGTTCCACCTTCTTTTTAAGGCTGCTCATTCTGAAAAGGCCTTATGAAAGAAAAGACGTTTGAAGCCAAGAGAAAAGTCTACCTGACTGGGTAATTACAGCATAAACCACTGTAATTTTTTCTTTTCCAAAGGTAGCTGAAGTGCTCTCAGACCTTCAAAGTCCCGCTCACATCTGTGACTTTGTCAGAAATTCAAAGAAGCCCGGTGTAAAGCGGAACCATTGTGGTCAGGACCAAAGTTAGTCCTCACCAAAGTGTTCATGAAGTGGATGCACCTCAAAAATAAAAACATGCCTGTGATTATAACGTCACAGGTGGACTATCATTATGTCTTAACAGATGAATGAAGACAGCCTGCATATGCTTGCTTGCTACCATTTGCTAGCAAGCCAAATAAGCCGACATGATTGCAAACCCGCTTTCAACCAACCGAACACTACAAACACTCTTGAAGTGTCTGTATGTTGCATTTACCTTTCTCACTCACCTGCTTCCTGGACCTCGGGTAAAATGGTTCTGCAGAGGATTTCCTGTGCATTTATACTTCCTGGTTCTACCATGTTTCAGGAGCAGAGGGTGGGTCTCCTGTGAAGGAGATATTGTCCTTGGGCGAATGGGTGCATAGCTTTTTGGTTTTTATAATTGCTAGTAATTTTTTAAGAAGCTTGGTATAGTCCTGGGCATTTATTTTAGTCGAATCATGTTTTATGTATACAAACACTATTAAATGAAACCCCCCCAGCTGATGAATAAGGCTGCTCTGACCTCAGAAGGGATGACCTCTGAGTTGCTGGTTGCTGCTGCACACAGTCACAATACATGCCATCATATTGGCTAAACTAAGCTTTGACTCAAGATTAGGCGACAAAGTGCTCACAATGTAAATGTTTATTGCCTACTTGAAAGGGAACATATGTTTTCCAAAGGTTTTGAGGTGAAGCCATTTTGAAAGCAAGTTCACAATAAAAATTGTTGATTTAAAACACAAGTCGTGGTCAAGTCTGTTCAGCAGCTGCCATGACAAATTTTGAAGCTGATCAGGTTGAAGCATGGGAGGTTTTGCATGATTGTACAAACAGCCTGTGATCTTGCTTACTAGTAGTTTCTTCTTTATTTCCTCAGGAGCAGGATAAAGTCTAGTCAACCTAAATTGGCCCTGTAGTATGCAGGGATGTAACTCTTCTTGCATTGAGCTGATTATCAGTAAAAAAAAGAAAAAAAAAACACACACACACACATTAGACAAAAAGAAACTCATGAAGCAACATGAAGGCTATAAGCATGCCATAACAGAACCCACTTAATATAACAGATTTGCACTGTAACACAAGGGCATGGCTCCAATTTAACATCTGCTCTTGTTAATATGTTGAATGTCAGAGTCCACCCAATTTTGTTTATAGAGTAGGCCATCAGACCCGTATCAGACAGATGGGTGGCGAATTAAAGGGAAAACATGAACCCCTGAGCCTGACAGTGAGGGGATCTGGTGGCTGTGTTGTGCTGTGGGATGGTACTATGATGCCACAGTTTGGTTTCACTTGGAGAATGGCCACTGCAAATCAATGCGATCACGTTTATCTGACATGAGCCAACATGTTAGGGAATGTTCTTCACTGCCAACATCAAAACTCTAAATGAGGGAATATCTGTTGGAAGAATGGTGTTCAGCCTTCCAGTAAAGTTCCAGAGGGTTGGAGAATCAATGCAGGCCTTTTGTGGGAAATGTATTCTCATTGTGGAAACTGTTGGATAAAGTCAAAATGGATTCTCTTGGTTTGTGTTTGAATGGGAATATACTCGGTCTTTAGACCAATGTAACAAGTTGGACTCTGCAGAAAGTAGGTTAACATGTATATTTATAATAAACTGATAAAGCGTGTACCTTCAAGCATCACTTCTAATAAGTACTGTGATTTTTGGGTTATTGAGTGCACCTTAATATAAGCTGCACCCACGAACGAACTGAGAAAAAAAAATTGTACATATAAAGGCTGCACTTGTCTATAAGCTGCAGGTGTCCACATTGTAACATGAGATATTTACACAGAAAGATTTTTTTGACTTTTAATTAAATACGTACCGGTAACGTACACAAATACATACAGTAAATGCTTTTTTCTGAACAGTGCCTGTAGCACGGCTGGTTAAAAAAAAAACATCATAATAAAAATACATTTATTTTATATAGCGCGTTCATGATGCTCACAGTCACGATCTTAAAAAGGCGAGTTTTTAAAAATAAAAATACAGTAGCCTACCAGGAAAAGTCATTGATCGCTATCTTCCTCTTCCTCCTGCACTAAAACCACTAAAGTCGTCTTCTTCAGTATCGGAATTGAACAGCCTCAGAATTACTTCATCACACACTTCCTCAGTCTTTCTTTCGTTGTCGCTCTCAATGTCACTTTTGTCTTGAGGCAAATTCATAAAAATTGTAAAAATCCACATATTAGTCCATCATTGTTTAAGCCACAGTGTTCAAAGCGTGTGAAAAAAAGCAGCGGCTTATAGTCTGGAAATTATGGTGTACAAATCCAGTAAGTATAATAGGTAACAATTCACTCAGTTCCTCCAGCTGGATTAGGTTACCTACCATTCATTTTGTTTTTGTGGTGCAACTTGTCATATCGGCTTAATCAGTGATAAAAGCTAAATGAAAACATTAAACTTTTTTTATTTTTTTTATTTTTTTGTGATCAACTATTTATATAAAACAAAGTTTTCTATGTTTTGCTTTGTATTATTGTGACATTTAACCACATACGGTTCAGAAAATATCACTAATTAGCTTCTGCATTAGAATATTTTAATTAGTTAATGTGTACTGAAAGGTGAATTGGCTGAATTTTTTTTTTCTTCATATTTCAGCTCGCCCATAGTCAGTGACTATTTTGACTACTTCTCCAATACTGCAGAATCAATGCCATGATGAGAAATAACAGTGAAACAGGCTGTTGTCTTTAATAGTTCCCTGACATATTGCGGTTCAAAAGAACAGCCTCAGATTTTAATGTGTGGAAAAAATGTGCTGGAAGTTGAGATGGAATGACCCTACTGCTTATACTGGCAGGTGGTTCTATTACTTTATATTGCTAAATAGCAGGAACACATCTCCTCACAATACAGCACAGTTCAACAGCAGCATAAACTACATCGTCCAAAATCGTTATGAAGCTGAATCAACAAAACTGTTTCAGCAAAACGGATCAATCTACCTCTCAGAAAGGTTGGCATTTTGAAGGACGGTTGCATAAGACTGCTTTAGTTTTACCTAGAAGTGGGCACACATAATGTGTTTTACATTCTGTTTTGTCATTACTGTGCGTGTGTCATCGCTGAGCACTCGCATTGCTTCCTTCTGTGCAGTGACAGGCGGCTGGCACACAGGCATACTTTGATCAAAAATTATTTTTTACTGTTCCCAATGATGTCAATGGATTATGTAACTGTGTGATAATTGAAACTGCTTTTATATCATCAATATTCGCTCAGAGGAACATGCTGTGAGAGCTCTGGGACAGTTCGCTCAATGTTGTGTATATTAAAGAGAATTAATGAAGATTTAAATTGTTTTGATGAAAACCTAAACCTTGACAGTTATGTTGCACATTAAGTCACTAAAAATAAGCCTGTGGACATACTGTAGCACATAAGTGAAGTTTTTAGTCGAACCTTACCCGCTGTCAGGTGAACACATTATAATTACAACGACTAAAAAAATTCTGTGGCAGTCATCCCAGACCCAGACATCACCAAAAATCTGATCAACTGAACGTCGGGCCTACAGCCATCTGCCACCAAAATTGCATCCAAATCCGCTGAGTAACTTCTGAGATATGGTGCAAACAGACAGACAAAAACAGACGAGTGAAAATATAAGCACATTCCTTAATTGAGGTAAATATCTTCATCACAATATTTGCGACGTATCACACGGCTTCTCTGACAGCTTCTGAAGTGTCTGAATGATTTTGCTGACAACGAGACAGTCGCGGCATCTGGGTCACTACAAATCTTGAAAGAAAATATCATTTTGTGTGTGTCAAGTCGCTGATGGGGGGATAAAGAGAGAATTTTTAAGTCAGTTCCACCAAAGCAATACTGTAACCACTTTGCTTGCTTATGCCTGAAAGCATGTAATTATGCTCCCACCCCCATCCGTCCCTCTGTTCCTCTGTCCCTCTCGCTCACTTACTCACTCGCTCGCTCACTCGTTTCCTCACACACATTTGTAAATGAAGACAACAGCCCCGGTGGAAGGAGAAATTAAGTTGCAGTAATATCTTACATAGAATGCATTTATACACCTACTTTTTTTTTTTTTTTTTTTTAATTCTTTGAAGGCGTGCAGGCACACATATACGGTTCATGGGAGTTTCTGCACTGTCAAATAATCATCAATAAATAAATTGTTCCAATGTTCATATACAATGGACTAGAAGTGTAGTTTATAATATTTACAATGAATGTCTTCAGCCTCCCTGACCAATGAGCAGCACCGTCAACCCCATGATGTGCATTTTATTAACAAAACGAACCTTCAAAATCTCTCCAATCTAATAGAAAAATAAAAGTTTCTATCGAGTTTTATGTTGTTGACCCAACATCTAAACAAATCAGCTCAGAGTTCAGGTGTTTCCAGGTGTTTCGTATCATGCCCTGAGGCTGTGCAGTGGATGAAGAGCAACTGCAGAGCCATAGCTCCAAATGCTGCATCCGCCTTGATCTTGTGAGGCTATTGTTGCCTGCTGATGTCAGAACAAGTCGGACGGAAATCTAACCGGCAGTGCACTGTGCGGTGATCACTGATGATCGACCGTACGCAGGCCTGACTCATCGCAAATGAGCCTAATGGCTGCCCTCGACTGTCGTAGTTACACCGCCGAGCCAAAACATTATGAGCACTCACAGATGAAGTTAATAAAGTTGATTGCTTCCTAGCAAAAGTGCATGTCAAGGTCTGGTCATATATTAGACTCGACGCTGACAGTCTCTTCTTGGAGTCAGCGTGGCCGGTGTGGATGTGGAACAAAGGGACAGGTGCAAAGATCCAAGTCGCTCTGGCAAGGGCCAAACCGTTAAGGCCAGATGACTTAGAATCTCTGACATTACAAGTCTTGTGGGGTGCTTCCTGTCAGCGGTGGTGAGCATATCTACCGATGCTGGTCTCAGGAGGGACACGCTATGAACTGACAGCAGGGTGTTAGGGGATGTGCTGGAACAAATCTGATCCGGGGTGGCTCAGTCTCATATTTAATAGAAGTGTACTGGTGTTATGAAGCAATGACTTCCACCAATAACTCCTCCGGTAGACATATGGTATGGGACTGAGTTTCATGATAAATTTAGCCACTTAAAAAAAGCTCACTTCAGACTATGTCACCTTGTTTTGCAAGGGCACACTCCTGAATAAATCTGCAGACATTATGGTCAGTATTTCTGGTGAGCAAATTTACATTACATGCATTTTGTTTGACTTTTATTTGTGTTCTTGTGTGATGTGGATTCTGATGAAGCACATTTTATTCACCTTTTGTCTGGGACAAAATCACACGTCATAGTCTAGTCTAGATAACATTTCATAAACACCTAAGTCCTGTGAGTCACTTCAGTAGATTTCTGAAGTAAGACCTGCTGCAGACATTATTATTTAATATAGCTCAGATTATTCAGTTTATTTCATTAAAAAATAATCTTTTACTTCATATATTTTGTTTGATTCTTTATTGGGCAAGAACCATATACGGTAATATTTGCATTGTCCGAAATTATTAATGTAAATAGCAGGCAGCAGACTTCATCATGTGACTTCATCCAGCCAATTAGCAAAGGTCAGACTACATCACAACATAGTCACTGTGGCCTCTAACCAATCACAAGTGAGCCAGAGTGATATTTTGACACAAGTGTCATAAGTTAAAGTAAATCACAAGTAAATCTGACTGGAGATTTGGAAAAAAAAAAAAGGTTCCTTCATCTTTATCTGTGACCCATCTACACAAAATCAGTCATATTGCGCCTGGTGGTATTTGACAGCGATATGGCGCAATATTATTACGCTCTGTAATATTATATGTTACCTACATGTAGAAAACAACTAAGTGTACCGATCTAAGTAATAAACTCAAAATCAGTATTTTATCATGTGCTAATGTAACTCAGGCTTTATCGCAGATATAGCCCAAGGTGCAATACGACTGATTTTGTGCAGATGGGTCACATATCCATCCATTATCTATACACCACTTAATCCTCACTAGGGTCATGGGGGGGCTGGAGCGTATCCCAGCCGACTTAGGGCGAAGGCAGGGGACACCCTGGACAGGTCACCAGTATATCGCAGTGGGTCACATATGTGTATTTTTATTTTTTTTTACCCTATGGTGGTGAGGAATCCCATGTGGTAACTGATTTGACTTTGATTTGCAGCCTCAACCTGAAACCTTTCAAAAAAGTCAAACAAGAAAAAATGTCTTCCTCTATCCACCAATAACACTCCAGGGTTAAAATTTAAAATTTCCAAGTATTTCAATGAGCGCTCTATAAAGGGTTAACACAGCACTGTAAAAAAACCCAACAACAATTAAATAAATAAATAAATCAGCTTTACAATTTGTGTAATTGCAATTAAATGTTTTACTTCTCCCTCAGTAATTGTTTGATGCCAGAAACAGCTACTGATTATCTGACAAAATAACTGTTAATTATTGCACCATTACAAGTCCAGAGGCTGCGAGAGAAACATCTGGTCAGTTTGTTATTGTCAGACCAATTACCACCTCAGTTTTGCTGTAACCGAGCTAATATCGTATATTTCACAGATTATTGACACTGCAGATGGAAAGCAAAGCGACAACTGGTCTGTGAAATGATGTGACTGAAATATCTGAAAGCAATACTCAATCAAATAGTCAAATGTCACAAGTACAAGTGCACAGGTTCTGTCAGCATCAGGTTTTTAAGGCTGGCGGGAAGATAGTTTCTCACTTAATGTGATTTATTGGTGGAACATAATTTGTCATCAATGTTACATTGAGTCATCAGATCACTGTCAAGGATGACAATCTCAGTAATCATGTACACAGCAGTGCATGCAATGCATTCATTCACTTATATTGATTAACTGTACCACAAAATGGAAATGTGAACAACTGTGGAAAAATAGCAGAACACAGTACAGATCGCACCAACACCAGAAACAGCATGACAAGATAGATTAAATTATGATAACAGCTCTAATTTTGTTGCTTCAGTGCACGCTGGTTAGCATGCATCACTTTCACTGCGCAAAGACGTCGAGGCCTCTGACATGTGCACTGGGCGACTCCAGCTTAGGTTCGAACTAGTGGGTGTTGATTATGGTATATTCTACTGATCCTGTTCTGCTTTTATGACTGTATTCGGAAAAAAATAAAAAAAACCCTTGGTTCCTGTATTCAAGGGGCCTTTTTTGGATGACGTTCAATTTGTTTTGTTTACATTTCTATTCATTGCTCAAACTGTGCTCTTGTTGCCATGTTTCACCATCTGCATGGATCTGGATGTCAAAGTTGTATAATATTCTCTGACAGCTAAAACTTATTATAATTAAAGTGTACAGAAATGCACAGGGATAAATCCTATACTTAAAACACTGGAGAGGATCAGGTGAAAGGTGCTGCATATTTGTTATTCATTGTCAAAGCAACTGTAGAAGCAAGACAGCCCAAAGCAACAAATGCACACGGATTAGAGTGTGAAATATCATAGTATTGTTGAAGTAATGACCCATCTACAGTAATTGCACAAGCTTAACAATGACTTTGTTGCTACAAGCTGAGTGCATTGCAGAACAAAAAACAAAAGTATGTTCAGTTTGCAGATTATCAGTCAACAAACACAATCCAAGTGGTTCAAGTTTAACTGTAAAATACAAATGCAAACTATTTGTGTGTGAGTGTCATTTCAAAGACACAAGCCTGTGTCAAGGACCAGTTCCATACTAAAGCCTGTTATAGTGAGGAGTGTGGAGATGATGAGAGAAATTCCAACAAATATAACACAGTTTTCTTTCTGCTTTTAACCACTGAGTCACTTAATATACACAGAATAAAGGCATGGCAATGTTGCCATAAATTCTGTATGCTACTTAGATTAGCACTCCTATAAATAAAATTGCTCCACATAAATGGAACATATGCCTTTCAAAATGATAAGTTTCATGTTAAGAAAACAGTACGTATTGTTTCTAAGTTTGAGGTGAACTACCATGCCTTACTTTCTTAGTGGATAAGTGGACTTTTGTGCATCGGTGCAAAGGCAGTTTGGAGACAGAGAAGTGCCCTCTCTGCATTTAGAAGTGATTCAAGTTTATGCTTGAAATACAAGCTTATAGTTTTTCTACAGTAAACTTATTTTCTCCTCAATAAACTCCCACTTTGAGGATTAGAAGTTACACAAACAGCCCTCATCCAATAACTCTAGATGGGCGAAGATCCCCCACCCACTGACTCATTACTTGGTAATGCCTTTAGTCAGCTTTGATTGCTTGCCTCCATTTCAGATCTTCATTGCAGATGGGCCCCTCCGTCTTACCCTGCATTCAGGGCACACATTCATGCATCTTGGACCACAGTTCATTCTCAGTGTAGTTTATTGTAATAAATGCGTGGAAGCAACTGCATAACTTAGGAGCCTGCGAGCCTTTAGCTTGTTACTATTTGTGAACAGTAGATAAGGCAAAGTGTTCACTGTCATGCATAAAAAGCACGAGAAATGTAACATGTCTTTTGACAGTGAGATAATATAATATATACATAATGAGTATAAAGCTTATTTCTGTATTAAGTGGACACATACTGCGCTCATGCTGTGGCACATGGATATTTGATCAAAGCATAAATGAAACTCATATTACACAGTTAACATGTAACCATATTAATGTAGTCATTATAGTTTAATAGCATAAAAAAAGATGAAGCGCATGTTGAATAGCATTTAACAGAAAGAGGCATGAAACGTCCATGCATTTATAACCAAAGGCTGCAGAATATATAACATTTTGCTGACAGAATGTTGAAACGCTGGATTTAATTGCAATGGTTTTGAATAAACAGCAAACAATCACCACCAAATCCAACCGTTGCTAAAACCACATTCAGTCAATCCAAATAATATTTATTATGATCAGGTTTTAGACGTACATTTTCATACTAGTGGCAGATGGTCTGGACAGCAAGAGAATAATGGTGGCACAATATCATTACCATGCATGCTTTACTACTTTTCATTGTAAATTCTTGTCATAGAATTTTGAATAAGCTGATCATTACACACTCGACCTGTCCAGGGTGTCCCCGGCCTTCGCCGTAATCAGCTGGGATAGGCGCCAACCCCCCCGCGACCCTAGTGAGGATTAAGCGGTGTATAGATAATGGATGGATGGATGGATGGATGATCACTACACACTGATGATCCTTTTCAGCAAACAAAAGACAGTTAAATTATTTGTTTTTGCCTAATTTTGGTTGTTTATCATATTGCTGGGTTGAACATTGAGATTCTGTTCATGTAAGAGCTGTAAGAAATATCAGTGATTTGTCATACTTGTCAAAGTTGTGGTTTTCGGAAATTCTAAGTCTTTAAAATGAAAGTCAGAAAAAAGTAAAAGTGACATTTGAACATCATGACTGTGAGGATGTCAAGAGGCTTCTCACCTATTGCTTTAATTAATGGAATACTAATGATGTTCATCTGGTGAAAACATGCTCGCTACTCATAATTAGATCCAATGGAAGATTATTTAAAGGTCTGTTACAAATCCATATTTACATGCACGCGACTAGCGAGGTGTACGCTCACTACACTTGCCAAGTTGGTTTCCCGGTAATAAGAGATGTTTGCATTGACCTGACCTCGGGTAAATTCAATTCATATGTTTCCCGTGCAGCTGTGCAACATTCGTAATGAGATTATTCCAAATTAAATAAAAAAACCTGAGAACGCAGAGAGAGCGCCCTCGTATTAATCAGTTTCTGCCTGTCTGGAACATTCAAGCCTGTTACTCTTTCTTCTAATTTGAGTATTTTCAGTCAGAAGACCTGCAGCTCTTTCGGAAATGTTGAGAAAGTCTGGAAACGTGGAGAAATAATGAACGCTAAATCTCATACCTAATTTGAATTTCGAGGCTTTTGCAATCAGTCAGTTTGTCTTTAAACTATTTAACACTTTTAGGAAAGAACAAGCTCTTGATGAGGCCGATAAGAAAAGAAAAAAACACATGTAATTCCCTGTAGCTTATTTGTGTTTAATTTTACTTTACTCTCTGTCGTTGAGTTTAAAACATTTTAATTTAAAGAGCACTGACCGCAGCTGCAGAAGTGGACATATCACTTCCTAAGGAAGATGGATTGCTCCTTCCTCAGGAACTAATTAGCCAGTGTCTTCCAGGGCCCATGTTCAAATGCCAAGTCCTGAAGCTCCATGACTGTAGGGGAGACAGCCAAAGAAGGGTTCACAGAACAGGCAGACAAACAGATGATGCTAATTGTCTATTATGAAAGCTCTTTGGAGAGCATTTGAACGGTCTATTTGGAGATCAGTTGTGCAAATCGACTTAATATTCGTACTTTTTGACTGCTACAAATTCAAGTCTATGTGCCACAAAGACAGACACAATGAAGCATCGGTCTAATTTTGGGCTCGAAACAGACTTTCTGATGTGATAGTGCAATTATGTGAACCCCCATGCACATAGCAGACTGTCTATAAGCTTTTAGGATAGAATTCATGATGTAATGTCGGGAAATTGTCAATGACTGAATGCAGGTCAGAGTGACTGGAATTTGTCTTTATTCCAGGGTAGAATGATGAGTGAGCCTAAAAAGGTTCAAAGTACAAATCTGACATTCCAAACATCACGCCACCTATATTTTCCCCCTCTTTACTTTCTTTTTATAAATGTCGAACATTCACATTTGCCCTCCTCCGTCACCCGGTGTGAGGATGCGTGATGATCCGTGCGCTGTAAGTGGATTTACCGCTTTGTGGAATGGTGAGGTAGGTCGCAGCAATAAATGACAGTGTTTTCTGACACACTCCATTTTGATTTCACTCTGGTGAATTTGAATAGCACACTGTGAGATACAATGGCTAATTGGCTAATCCATCTCGACATTAAAGGCGTTTCATAGCATGCACGTCTTTTCAATGACATTCAGTGTGCCATTACAAGAATTCAATTGGAGGTAAAAAAAATAAAAAATAAAATAAAAAAATTATCATGGAAATGCTGAGAAATGAATAGTCATCAAGCACTCAAAGCCATTCATATCCCCTCTTTGACAACTGTCAGTGTCACAATAAGCATAATTTATCACTAAATTATCCACTTCCTATTGTAGAAAGCGTGTAATGATGCTCCACTGGGAAACTCATATTTTTTCATGCACTGCTTGAACTGAGCGGCCAGCGAACAATTATATATAGTTGAAAAATATGGAAGAAAGCTTTTAAAGGAGGCATTTGATGGTTTGAAAGTTCGTGGTTATGCAGGAGGAGTGGGACTTTAAGGGACCTCAATATATTACTGCTGCACAACATATGACTATAGCAGTGGTCAGAGGACAACTTTCATCAGTATCCACTCCATAGTCAGACAGAATGTATGTTTAAGGAGTGAGATGAAACCTAACCTTGAGTATTTACTGAGCGCCTCTTAGCTTCCTTTGCACTCCTCCAGTCTGCAGCTCTCATTCATTTTGCCCCGAGGCCATGTTGATGCTGAAGGTGGGGTATAGAGCCCCAGAGACAGTCACGCTACATTTTCATTCATTTGTGTTTCATGTACAGATTCTTATCCACCCGTGCTCCCACTCACTAACACTCGACCGCTGAATATTCATTAGAGGAAAACGAAAAAAGAGGACAGACTGAATCTTTGCTGATATTTGTAAATGTTATAATGTCCAGCAGAAGTCTGTGTTTGTGGCGGGGAGGGTCGGCACATTAAAGTGCCTCACCAAAGAACATACACTGCAGAAACTAACGACTATGCTAAAGAGATGGTCCAGATTTTGTTTCTTTTTTTGCAGATAAACTGAATCGACTACTAAAGTACTGGCAAAGCTTTTGGATCTTGGTTACGTAAGAGAAGCTGCACCTGTGCGTGTGTGTGCTTCCTTGAAAGTGTATACGTAGGTGTGACAGCACGCATGGCTGAATGTATCTGCACACATGCACACAAGCCTATGTGTGCAAAAGTATGTGGGTGTGTTATGGATTAGTTTGAGTGAATACTGCTGTGCACAGTGTAGCTAAACCCTTAAATTGGATTAATTCAAGGTGGGCTCTCAAAATGAAAGATGCCATTTACCTAAGGTTTGTGTTTCCAACGAGGTTCTGCTGCTGTCAGAAAGCTCCTACATTAAAAGCAATGCATTTCTATATTGCAGCCTGTTAACATTCAAACATTCTGTATGATATTTAGTAACTTGTGTATATGTTTAAAATGTGAAACAAGATAATTTAGTTTTGACACCAAACTCAGTATTTAGTTTTATTCACTGCTTAGACAAAGGGAGGGAATGAATCTTGTCAGTGTGGTGTTTTATAACACTGTCATAAAGAATATAAATTCATACACACTTTAGAAATGACCTCCAGGGTCCATATTTTAAAATATTTATTGCCAGACTGAGGGGGTCAGCGAAAGTCAGAGGATTTTACAACCCCACTTACCATGAATAAACTGTACCTCTTCTGAATGACTCTCAGTAGAATATTGCTATAATCTTTGTGTCTCCCTCCACTCTTTTTCTTGACCATCACTTCTGCTGCTTCAAAAACCAGGGATACCCTCAAAACTGACAAAATGAGAACGGGGAACTTGAGTGAAGCTGAACCGATATTGGGATGATCTGAACCAGCTGCAGTGGAGTGTGAGTGTTCCCATTTACATCACCATTAATCCCTACAGCATGTTGTCAGCACGAATACAGACACCGGTATGGCCCGTGGACATGGATGTGTTGATTTATGTTTTTTTTTTTTTTTTTTTCTTCACATGATGGATTGTTAGTCAGCTGTGATGTTCAAAGCGGCACAGATTAGACTTGAATCCTTTCTCACAAAATCAAGTGAATACAGCTGAAATAGCTTTTATATAGAACATTCAAGGGAAGTGAAATTTGTCATTTCATCTGTTATTCTTTCCCTTCCCCAAAGAAACACCAGAATATGGATGAACAGAAGCGATTCTTGGAGGTAAACTGCAAACAATTTCATTGTGTCTTTTGTCAGAGTCGCTGTGCGGATGTTTCCACCACAGGGAGCAATATTAGTGCAATATCTGCAGTATAGCATTTCATTGCAGGGGCATTGCATTTTCTTCCCACAAAAGTAGTGCACATCACTGAACTGTCTGATTCAGTATGACAGACTAACCTCTGGTGATGTGAACTGGATGTATGTGATCAGTCATTTCCCCGTATAATTTATTGGCAGCTGATTTTGCAGAGGTTAAGCAATTAATTTCGCCTACTGAAGTCTGACTTCATCTCTGGTGACTGACTTGGCTGTACAGAGGAATTTAGATGAAGCTGATACATACAGTGTCACTGCTCACAGAGCAATCTGAGTCAACATCAACAACCTAATCTTAACATGTGAAGAGCTGCAAAAAATGAGTGTCTTGGTCTCTTATTGCTCCATCTGGGGTGGATGATGAAGTGCAGGTCTATGCGGTGTTAACAGGAATAAACATAACTGTATCATAATTGTTAATGGAGGGAGAAACCTGCAATGCTGGATTTATTTCCTGCAAAGCACGATGTCTCTTGTTCCTCTCGTACTGTACAGGCTGTATGTGGCTACAACAGCTGGGGAGGTGAGGTATACGAGCAAAGCATCTCTTCTGAGGCAGTTCAACACTCGGGCAATGTTGGTTGCGGACCACAGTGGCTCATGCTGGTGTGCCGTGGCCCCTGCATGGACACTTTGACATTCACATAAAGGACAGGTTAGGTAAGCCAGTTATCTCTCAGCCCAGTGACAGGAATGGTCGCGCGGCTGGGACGAAATGGGGATGTGTCCTTCAGCTGTGTTTGTGATTCACTCATAGACAGAGCAGCAAAGATGGAAGCTCCTCAGGGGATGAGTGTCTTCATAGCCACCGGTGAGGGATGGTTTAAAATCTACTCCATATGGCTCAATAGATAGATATGACAAAACAGCATATGTGCCCTCCACCCCCCTTCTTGTGATTTCTAAATATAATGACACCCAGAGATTATACTGGTATTTGGCCCTGACTAGTCTTTAAAAACAGACACATGGTGCGCATCACTGTCTGATAACAGCAAAAAGTTGACACAGGTCCAACGCACTCTGTTTATTTACACACAAATAGATCACTGGTCCTTCTAGTCTGAGCCTTTCCTCCTTCATTTAACTAGCAGTTAATACATACATTTATTTTTCAACATGAATATAAACAATGACTTTGCCTTACTTTGAATATATTTAATTTGGTGGAGAGCACTGATTTTCTTAAAGAAAAACATGATGACACAGCCTACAATTTAACTGGCATCCCATTTTGCATGTCCCGCCTCTGTAAACAAGATTCACCCTTCAGTATTTCTAAACTGAAAAAGCAAAGTGATTTATTGGCACCGTGTGTTTTCAGTTACTTAGTTTTTTTTTCTTCTGGTAAACAAGTTTTGGCCAACAAATTTCATTTATTGAAGAATAACTTGTGACCGGTTTGAATCTCCGGCAGGGAACTACATCAGCAGTAAGAGAATAGGGATGTGAAGGCCTCCGTGTTTTAATTAAGGAATTAGTGTTTTCCCCCCTCCCCATCTGGTCTGCTTCTTAAAATGTAAATACCTGATCTGGGCACCGATGACTCCACCTCCAAGGAGCTTATGTAGGAGGCATAAGCAGAATCAGGCAGTAGTTTTAAAACTAAGTTTTTATCTGCCTTGACCAAAGTTTCTAACCCATGATGTGTTCTTTAACAACTTAATAAATGAAACAATAATTGTTAAAAATCCCCCCTCCCACAATTAGGCACCATGGCGTCCATCATCAATTCTATATTTTTATTTCTATTTTTTTACCAGAAGTAGAAAACCTACATTTTTGTTGCGATACAAATCTCCAGCACCACATTCAGCGTTTGCAGCTTTTCAGGCACTGCATGCATAATCAAGAACAGAGTAATGAAAAAAAACAAAACAAAAAAAAAAACACTTTGCTTGTGCCTCATCCAAAAATGATGCAAATGCTACAGCGTGGGAAGGTGTGAAAGCAATTCTAGTCAATTCAGATGCTGCAGACCATTCTCTGTCATGAAAATAGGCTTTTTAGTTGATATGATCCTGTTAGTCACAAAAATCCAGTGATTGAGTCACACTGATGCAAATGCAAATGGTCAAGAAATAGCGTCCTGGTCTCAGAAATATGTTTATCCACATGACTATTGGTAAATATTAAATGGTACGTGCGGTCCGCTGTGCTTTCACTGCCTGACATTGTCCCTTCATAATAAATGTGACACTATAGCATCTGTATTAGCTGTGAAAATATAACAATTCTCATTTCTCTGCAATGACATCAAATTCCAAAATGATTCAGACAGCTGAATACTAATAACACCAGCTTTAATATTTTTCAAATACAGCAATTTTGCTTTATTAAAAAACAACATGTGTGAACTGCCACCGAAGGTGGCTGTTCAGATGCCAGAGAAGAACCCAAAAAGGTGCCACAAAACACTAAAAGTCATTCTTTGAGTCACCCTTAAATGGTTATGCGAGACCAGTTTAACAGTTTCTTCAAAAACGAAGGCACTGAAATGAAACAGTAGATACTGATGAGATGCACAAACAGTTTGGCATGTAAAACTACGTTTTAGTTTCATTTTCAATATTTTTAAAATGCATATCTCAACAAGTGCAAACGTTTAACACCTTTTCAACGTTGAAGGTGATAATTACACACATGCATAATGTCTGCAACGTCGCAAAGGCTGAGTACAGCTTGAAAAGACGACCCATCTACAGTCTGAAAAGAAGTAAGTAAAGTGGAGAGATAACAAATATAATCTTCAGATAAGCACAGAGGAGCTGTGTATTGATGGATTTCTCAGTCAAGAACCTGCAAAATGAATAATTTGGGAGCAACATAGGCTTCAAACAACATATAGCCTGGCTGCGTACTGAAAAATATTAGGTGCATTTGCCCCACTCTCCACAGCTATTGACACACTGGCAGTCAGAGTATCAAGTTTCACCTCTAAATGCTTCTAAAAATGAAAATGTTTTCTTCAGCTGACTTGAATTTATTCGGGTCGGTGAAGGTTGATTACATACGAACACGGACACAGCACGCTCTCGTGCACACCCCGAGTGACAGGTATTCAGAGAGGGCCAGTAAAGAAGCAGACAGAGGCGGTAAAAACTTTATGAATTTTTTGACGGTCCACCGGCCCACCGATGCTGCAGCCCACCGGGATTTGTCCCGGTTTGCCCAATGGCCAGTGCACCGCTGGCAATGTCTTAAAATGTTTTCCCCAAATCACTTGGAGAGGCAATCTTACAGACATGATAAAAGTCATAGTATACTTTGGCTTATTGTGTTGTGTCCCTCAGCTTAGAGGCAATCACTGCTGTCTGCCTTTATTGTGGGTGTTACTGGGTACATTTCAGACTTAAAACCGGACTCAATTTAATCTAATTTATTAATTCAGCAACAAAGTTTTCCAAACAAACTGTAAAATGCATACAAAATAAATAGATGAAATAAATAAAATGATCACTACCTATCACAAGATATGAGACATTGTCTTGAGAGATGATAGGAGGAGTGTAGCTGCACTCACTATTTAATGAACACATCTTTTAGTTCAGAAAAAAACGAGGCATTAAAATTTTTTTTAAAAAACGAATCCAAAACATATTACATATATCCTTTATGAAATAAAACCGAAAAAAGTAGAAAATCCCAGTTGATTTCTAATTAATAGTAAATGTAAAAAAATTAATAAATGTAATTCTTTTAACTTCTTTTAACACAAATGAAAAAAATATTATTTCATGAGGCCATTTCAAAATGCAATAAAATAGCAACAGTTCACCTTTAATCATCTTTTTGCATGGATGAAAGCAACAAACGTGTTCTTTTTTTAAACAAAAGTAAAGAAACTACCCTTCAAGGTCCACTCCTATTTAATACAACCTGCTAATAGCCTTTGACTATTTTTATTTAGACCATTAATGTGATAGCCTCGCTGTAACAAAATCGTTGTACAACTACGAGAACCTCGTGTCTCTACAACATATCACAGCGGATTCGTGAAACACCAACTGCAACTCCACAACCGATCGGGCCAAATGACGTACATACACAAAAGAGCTGCATATACATGAATGTGTTGCGTAAACAGAAACGCACTGCAAAATGCACGTCATTTGTCGGCCATCGTACATAACAGCTTTGTCGGCTAGCTAACCGGCCAGACCAAACCCCATGAACAGGGCTGGGCTGTGTGGTGAAATTTGAAAAAATGGCCAAAGCACCGTACAACAACTTAGAAATTCATCATGATACACACTAACCTGGAACGCCCGTATTCCTCCATACACACAACCACTGAAAAGAAGCGGCAGTGACTACATTCTACTGAGCATTACAAATCCCTTCCAATGTTTCATCGACATTTGGAAAGTCTACAAGAGATGCATAATTATTCTATTACATCTATTTTCTCCCACTCCTATATGCAGGGGCCAGCAGAAAGGTAGCCAGCTTGGCCGACTCTGTGTCGGTTCGACTGAGAGTTATGCTAATGTCTGTGCTCCAAATGCTCAAAGTTGCAAAAAGTGTGCAGAACATCCGGGTAACTTATTGAGAATGCATGGAAAATACTTTGACATATGGGCCACTCAATAACTTTCTTTTACACCAATGAGACACTATATGTTGAAAAAACACAGCCCTGCCTCTGGAACCAGTGCTGAAGTTAAAATCCTGATCAGCGATTTTAGCCAGTCACAGGTTTTTCCATGCAGACGAGCGAGGCATTAAACAGCAACAAAGTCCACAATGAGAGCAGGATGTGTTGGTGCAGGTTAGATGGAGAACTTCCATTCAGATAGTGAAGGTTGAATCCCAGGTGTATCTCAGCTTATCTCTTGGGAGGAGCTTCAGAACAGAGAGGTGACAGGAAAGAGCTACAAGAGGATGGTTGGGTTTTTAAAAAATTCTGGCACTTATTTTTATTTTATTTTTTTGCTTTTTCCAATATTCTGTCTACTGCAGCTTTAAAAGAGGTCCTCTCTCTCTCTCTCTCTCTTTTTTTTTTTGCCACGTGCTGTCACCAAGAACTATTTTCCCCGAGGAATTCACTGCCCAGGGATTTGAGCCGACATCTTCAGGTCCTTGTATGTATTGAAAAGGAAAAAAAAAAAAAAAAAGGCCAAGTTAAGAAATTTCCAAACTTTAATGTGATGATTATTTACATGCATTTTTAATTATTAAAGAAGAAGCTGTTTGCTGAATTTGTATGCAACACATAACACCTTTGATAGACACCTGTGAACTCTGGCAGGCAATGCAGCAGTAGCACGGCATTTCTGCTGTCTGACTGCTGCATCAGTCGCCTTTACAATGATTCATGTAAAACTCAGGTTTATTAAAGCTTCCAGGAAGTTTTTACTAGTCTATCTCGTTTATGCATGCTATTTAATGCAACTCTCTGTTGAATCCTTAGAATGTAAGTAGTAGGACCCATAGAGTCACAATGTAGCTACATTAATGGGAAATATGCCAGGTTGAAATAACCACAATCATCCTGTAAGAGCATGACACACTCCATCTGGTTATTATATTCATTGCAGCAGGTATGAAAATGCTGCTGTTACTCAAAATATACCAGACACAGCAGCTGTTCTATGGTAGTGCAAGAACCTCATATTAAAGGTGATTGGTGGTGTTGTTTTTCTTGACAGCGGCATGCGGCTCAGTCAGCTATGAACACCGAAAGTCTTTGCACACGATCTCAAAGTGATTAGCGAAGCATTGATCACGGAGCCTGACAAATGTTTGCACATTACGCAGCCTTAATCACACAGTAACAGTGTGAGTTGTCTTACCTTAAAACAGGCATTTACGCTTCCACTCTCCAGCACAAAACCACCCACCGCCTCCATAAAGTCCAGAAATCCGGCCCCATCTTTGTAACTAATTGTCCACTCTGAACCTAAGTGGGGTTCTTTTGCGGCATAATGAAGATTTCCCACCCATTACTTCTGCAATTTGGGAATTTTAAGGCACAAAACTTTTCAAAAACTCATCATTCGGCTGACTCACTGGTTCTAAAAACATTTTTTTTTTTTCTCAGAGTAGATTATAGATGATGCTATTATTGTTTAATTCATGTTTTAGGTTCCCCATAAAGTACAATAAAGTTTTATCAAGAATGAGAAGACTCTTTGCAAATAAAATTTGTTCTATTATCAACATTATTTAAAAAGTTATTTGTTAAATCAATGCAAAAATAGAAGATTAAACTTTCCTCTGGAGAAAAGTGTTGAAAACTATCTCTTCACTTTATCTGCTAAGCACTGTTCACACCCTTAACACTGCTGTATTATTGTTTATCCTCTTGCGCAGGAGAGAGTGAAGGCTCTGCAACGAAGAGGCATGGTGGTGTTTTTTTTTTTTTCTTTCGAGGCTACAGCAACACAAAGAGGAAGAGCCTTCATCCTTATGATAAAACATGTTTTTGAGTGGGCTGCCATCCACTGTGCTCCATCATCATTATGATAATCTGTCACGGTACATCAAACAGTTCCTGGCTTATAAATTATAAAGATAATTAATGGAAAATATTTGTCAGAGTGCGCCAGCAGGACCCTGACGTCCCCTGTTTTTAGTCGCAGCACAACCAGTGCAAGTCACACAAGATGGTAAATATTTACCACCCAATACCTTTCATTAGCCAGCTTGACATGCACTTTGTGGTTTGAATATCCAGCCTACATGTCAAGGTACTGAGTGTAAGTGGGACAAAAAAAAAGAGAAAATTTACATAAATCAGGCTGTGCAGTAAATTACATTTACTGCATACATAACACGTTTATGTGGTTTACATGAGTAATTGCAGTGACATTACTTTAAAAGGATACAACGGGATGCACAAGCCTTCAACCATCCATCAGCACAATGCACACAATGAATAGTTTATTGTAACAAATATAATTTACTGTATGTATTAGAATCTACATATTCTGCCACTGATTTGAACACTTAGTAAAACCGTATTACTCGACTGTGTATAAATGCAGCTTAGACGCGTGCGGCTAAGAATAACACTTATTCGCCGGCTGCAGATCAACATGCAGTGGCATCAGATGTGATGTTTGAGCTCTGAGAAGTGAGGACGTGGGGAGTTCCTCCTGTGTCCAGTGTCACAGTGTAGAACAGGAGATAATGTCAGCACTGTGGAGATTAATCTGCCTCAGCTAAGGGCAGAGATTAAGGCCATCCATGAAAGTGGGACAACGTGGCATCAGTGCTTGGCTAAATGGAACTGAGCCTCAGCAGCTTGAACAGCGCCGCTCCGTGTGCTTTGCAAAGAAGGTATGCCGCCCCGCAGGATACTATGATCTTCTGAAAATGGACTAAATTCACAGCGCGTCGCTCATCCTAAACATCTCTATGAATCCCTATATGGCATCTCTTTTAGGTTTTCATGTCTGTCAGCAGCAGCTTGGAGGGAGTGCTGCATGAGGGCGACTTCAAATCCCGAGTGTTGTAATGTTTCGCTCATATAAATTTAAGACATCCTTGTCGATTACTACAAGTGTTTGACTTGTAAATTTTAAATAACATTCTTACAGCCTCCATAACCCATCATAAGTCAGAACACGGCCTTGTATTCAGCAACCTTTATCACCGTCCCTACTGCTGTTTCCAGTGGCACACCGACACCAAACCCTTTAAATTAAAGCTAATTGCAGTCAGAATCATAAACAAGACGCGTGCATATTAAGGGCGCTTAATGAATACAGTAGCGGCGGATAATTTGTGCCCAACAAGCACTTTTACTGCTGGTGCTGAGTGAAGGGACACGCCTTCATTTACTCGCTCACATGTTGAGATGGCCCCGGCATTTGCGCCGACGCTGCTACGGAGCACCTGAAAATCAACCGGTTAATTATAGAGCTAGCTGAGGTTAAATCGGTAGCAACTGTCATTAGCGCAGCCAAGTCGCAACTCAAACAGCGTGAGTGACACATTTATTAGTTCTTGCTGACAAATTGGAATCAGATCTGGCTTCAAGCATTTACTAAATGCCTCCTTAATCACCTTCTTTAGCGGGAGTGAGTCTCTTGTTTGTCCAAATAACTGCATGTGTCACACCTTGGTCACCACGTACATTCAGTATAACATCACAGACATTTTTTTTTATAATTATCTCTTTGTGTGAGTGTGTGTGTGTGTGCGCGCTTGGTTGTCTGTCTCTAAGTGTAGCCCTGTGATAGACTGGCGACCTGTCCATGGTGTCCCCTGCCTTCACCCTATATCAGCTGGGATAGCCCCCCAGTGACCCTAGTGAGGATTAAGATATGTACAGATAATGAATGGATGGATGAATATCTCTATGTGTAATGAATACAAACTGAGAAAGGCTGCATATATCGTTGACATGTTAAACATGTGGAACATTAAAGAAAAAATAAACTAAAAAACACTGGTAGAAGCTTGTCTTTCCTATAAAACATTTGAGAACTCAATCTCATGAGAAATCACAGGCTTCTCGTACCCTCCTCTGACTGGGTGTTCTGCCAAAGCCAACAGTGCAAACCAACTCTAAAAAAACAAAAGAAAAAAACAGCCACAGGACTCCAAAAACAGAATTGGTTTGAAAATGACTCATTGAAAAAAGATGAGTTGGGTTATATAAGAGGTGATTGTTGCTCTGAATTGAAGCTCTTTTATTCTCAGGGTGCAGCCACAGTAGACCAAAAGCCTAAACGTGGCACTAACACTAACCTTAACCATCCTAACAAAAACATGACTTGACAGTGTAAGAACTACCTGTTATCTGATAAAAAATAACTCAGCTATATCACATGTGATTATGGTAATGTCTTGATGCACAAGCCAACATACACAGATTTCTTTAAGGTCTTAAGACCCGAGCTCTTGTTTGATATGCCTTTTCTATTTCAGTTGAATAAAAAATGTAAATATATATATCAAATAAAAATATATCTGAAAATATTTTTGAACAATAAAAAATATAAAAATAATAAACACATAAAATTACATACTTTTTTTTTTTAAATAAAAAAATTAACTACTGTGGTAATATAACCCAAAATGTAAATGTCCATGCATGTCTTAAGAGGTTAAAGATGATCTATGATTTACTAGTGATGTTAAATTCACTTTGCACATCCACAGTTTGCAGAAAATTGAAACCTTTGAGCAACCTGTGTTTGCTTGGTGTGTCTCTGTGTGCGTTTGGGTATGCTTCCCTTTGTGCACCGACGTTTGTGCTTGTTTATATATTTTCTTGAGCACGCCACAATGACTGATAGCGCTCCAAGCCGCTCTTTGTAACGTTACCGTGAGCTGGCAATAACCATAATTGACATTGAACTATATCCAGAGATTCATCATCTCTCCAGCAAAAGTGTTTGCAGCACAGTTTGATAAGAGAAACTACTCAGAGACATTTAAAATAAAGAACAGAGATTTATCAAAGTGTGTGGCTTGGTCATTATAAAAAAGGTGCAAGATTCAGCAACCTAATGATTCAGCTGTGGAAATAATAAATCGTGCTCTCCTGGCATTATTGCTTACTTGCGACGAGACTATCTGGATGCAGAGGAAGTTTATATATTGAATACATTTATTGTGCAAATCACCACTATTGCACAGCTCCTATATTTCTATGATCCTTTGCAGTTCAGTTCGGTCTAATATAAAGGAAGAAGCTCAAGCGTCGACTTGTGATATAACCATGAAAGAAAGTGCAAAGAAGGTCTATTGACAGCGAAAATGAAATTAACTTTACAGACAAAATGGCAGTTTGCATGGCAATTTAAAAGAGATATGGGAACAATTTATGGTTCTTAAATGTCAACTAAAATTAATGAAGTGAAGATTACTTTTATATAAATGCTCAAACAGGCATTTTATGAGTCCGCAAAGTAACCTCATTTTATAGGGAACCCGCAGGTTTTGTCTCCTGGTGACATTTCATTAATCTTTGCTCCTTGGTTTCATTTGCTCCCTTGGTTGTTCAAATAAAAATGAAAATGACCCCAGATTGTAGGAATGAAATAAATATTCAAATACCTTGATGCATGTTTTCACTTCCAGAGCTGATGATATCAGGCGTCGTGTTACAGTATTCAGGTTCGGTTTCATTTTATAATATTTCGGAATGTTTCAGCTGCACTAGTAGATAATTAATAATGCATAAGTGTTTCAACAGTCATTTCATTTTTTCCCCTATTAAGCTTATCGTGCTTGTTGTTTTACATCCGGTCGTCAGCTGTTGCAAGATGCTGTGCAAAAGTTTTTGACCCAAAAAGTAAAATGAGGATGCTTTCAAAAAATAATGCCAAGAACAGTTCAGGAATAAATGTCATACAAAGTGCAGTAAACGAACCAAAAGATCGAATCAGTGGGCATATTTGATGCACCGATTTGGGATTTTGATCCACAGAAGAATGGTGGTGAGTTCTCCCAGATGTCTGGAACAAGGTATTTTCTTTATCTTGTTGTTGAAGACAGTTCCTAACAGCTGGCCTCACATTTAGGTTTTTTGTTGCCATGTAAAATGAATTTGAAAATGATCAGATCTCTTCCTGTTAAAATACTTTTTTTGTGTGTGTTTGTATCCCTGTCAGTGTGCTTGTGGATGAGTGTGCTTCAGTGAAGAAAGGCTCACCATGGCAGGAAAGACAACATAAAGACAGAATAAATGGACTAAATCTACATCTTCAGATTGATTCCTCTAAAATCCTCCCCAGCCACAATGTGTCGAGCTAACGGGTGCACCGCTAAAAAAAAACACTGTATGTTTAGTAGAGGACTTGAACTAGCACACAGATGGGATAGCTACAGGAAGCCAGGCAAGTGTTTCTATTCGTGACACATCTGAACATTAGCAGTATTCCACAGTCTGTGTGTTTTCTCATTTTTGAAGGAGAGTGGCCAGTTCACTGTCCTGAAGTGTTTTCATTGGATTAAAAGCTAAAAGAGAAAAGGCACAGTGTACTGGATGCGTTTCAAATAAGCCAGGATCACTAATGTGGACATTATCTCAACAAGACACTATTTTTATTTTCCGTACGTGCTGATAGTTTTCATTTTGTGGCCTGCGGAGAAAAATGGCAGTATCTTCTCTGCCTGGCTGAACCGTAATCAGGGCTGTATGTCAAGATGACGTGACGCTACCTATATAGACTACAGCTGAAGGATCAGTTCACACAAACAAACTGAATCTCTGCGTGGTGTCTCGCCGTGCAGATATTCTTTTTGTTTGTTTTGCTTAACTATTGTTATTTCAGAAAATGCCTCGAAACTAGTTGAAAAGGTTATGGCATTTTGCAAAATGAGCATCTTGCAAGTGAATTACATGTGTGACACTTGCAAATATTTTCATCATCATCCAGATGGAGGTTCAGGGTCTCAGCAAGAAGGCTGATGGACTGTGGGACTGTGTGATAAAATCTGACAGGTGACATGATAAATTCATGAAAAAAGACAATACAAATTATTTACAGAGCTACTCATATGTAAGTGTGTTTATCGCAGGCCACCTCTGTCTTCTTCTATAGGTTTTGATGATCATATAAGCACAGTAGTTGTTGTTTTTTTACTGTATTTTGTAGCACACAGAAACCCTGCAAAAACTCAATTTGCAATAATTTGTTTCACCTTTTTATATGTGTGAATCACTTTTTCACTTTTTTGTTTGTTTGTTTGTTTTTAGAAAATATGAAAATAAATATGTGGAAAAACTCCATTTAGTAAGAACAAAGAATCTTCACATTGAGAAGTGATCATGAAGAAGACATATCCACTTACATTGCTACTGCCATGGGTTGTATATGAGGCAGTGAAGGGGGGGAAAAAAAAAAAAAAAGCAGACAACCATGCAGATGGTGGAGAAACAGTTCAGTGAGTTTGATGGTAAAAATGATGACACAAAGGTAAAGGTAGTAAGTCTGAGTCCACATGTTAACCCCTTTCACCTTGGACGTCCCTGCAGTGGGACCAGACTGCACCTGGAACAACACAACCTGTCATAAAAGCTTCACACAGTCAGTGAAGAGACGACGTACAACTACTATGATTAAAATGGAAGTGGCAATTTTTTTATTCCACACACGTGGACAAAATTGTTGGTACCCCTCGGTTAATGAAAGAAAAACCCACAATGGTCACAGAAATAACTTGAACTTGCACATGATGGTTGCATTTAGTGTAGAAGAAGAGTCACATGACGCGTTATGTCAAACTTGCTTCGTAGTACAGCCCTCAGGGGTCATATGCTGTGATGGACGACAAACCACCAGCCTAAGAATTAAGTGTTGCTTTCTTCTGTTGTTTGCTTATAGTTTTCAATCCCTTTCTGGTTAGGATTAGGTACCAAAACTATGTGGTTACATTTTAGAAATTCTCAAACTTTGTTAGACACTTTTACATGTTAGAATCTCGGTTAAGGTTGGACACCAAAATTACTTGTTACGGAAAAAATATTATGGTTTGGGTTAAAACTATGATATTGAATATTTATATACATATATGATGAATATTTTAGAGCCATGACCCTTTCATGTTTGAAGCTTCTCCCCCATTTTGTTGGTTACCAAGGTGACAACGGCAGTACCATCTAATTTATAATTGGTTGGCTAAAAAGGTGTGACATTGAAGAAGTAAGGTAAATGGCAGATGTGTTGGTTAGAAATGTGTACAAACAAATGTAATCCAGCAGAAACTGTGTTTCCTCCCAAAGATGAGAACACAGTTTAGTTGTATAGGAACAAAATTTTGTGGAGACAGGCTTGGTGTTCATTTCTGTCATGCTGACTGATAAAAAATGAGCAGTGGCTGTGTTGGCAGGTGAAGATCAGGTGACAGAGAAGGGCCAGACAGTCTGAGGGCATCTGGTGGACAGAGGGGAAAGTTTCTGGATCTGTGAGCCAGAGGGATGTGAAAAGTGGCTGGAGACAGGAACATCAAAATAAACAGTACTAAGTAACTGTATCTTGGGATTATAATAAAAATGTACAGATAATGTAATAAAAGCCAGTTTTCTCAAAATTCTAAATCTGACATGAATAAGATGTAAGTTTAGTAGCATGAACTGTGGCCCCAACATCTCTTCATGTTGCTAAAATGAAGCTAGGATTATTTATGCAGCGTTGTTGCTCGCACAAGAATGGTGCTTAAGAGTTTTGAATAAACATGTGTAAAACACGTGAGGGCATTCAGGCAGGCGGGTTATAAATCTCTGAAAAAGGAGCAGCGCATATGTTATCATAGCTTGAAAGAATCAAAGGAAATATAGTGAGCATGTTTGATGTCAAGAGCTAAGCCCTTTCAAGAGAAACCTGAGTATCTGCACAAATGGTATCGATTTGTGTATTGACTGATGAATAACAAAGGCGGTTAGAGCTTAATGTATTACCTGCACATGTTTGGCTTCATTTTGAAACAACAAAACAAGTGAGGGGGGAAGGAAAAAAAAAAGATCACCCTGGATGCTTTCTGTGTCTCATCACATATTTTTTTTCTTTAGCAAGATGAAAAAAACAAAACAACAAAACAAACAAAACAATAATTACTTAATGTGTCACTTATTTTTACTCATGGGGGATTCAAACTTCATGCCAAATGTCTTTGGCTCAGACAGGAGTGCATCATGCCTTTGCCAGATGTTAATGGAATTTCTGCCAGCATCCAGAGTAATCTATCCATTTCCAGATGGATTTCCTCATTTCATTAGCTCTTTATTTGGTCATAAGCCATCTTGAGCAACCTCCGAATTACCATCATCACTGATATGCTGGTGGAAAGACCTATTTATAGAATGTGACAGTGCATGCCTCCTCATGTGTAAGAATACACAATGCCATACATGTTCATTTGAAGCAAAACATACTGTATTCAGAGGTTTGATGCTTGTTTGTTTTTTTTCTGGCAGCAATTTCTGACACTCATCAACTTTTAATAAGCCTTATTATTTATTCAATATTACTTTTTTTCCCCCCATTTAACCATTGTGGGCTTTGTGGTTGCAGGCGAAGAATTCCCTCCACCTGCGGATGAGTTAAAGCTACTTGAAGCGATCTACAGCAGAATGATCCATGGGCATGCCACCATCTCAGATAAGCAATCCATGTTCTTTTATTGAAGAAAGAGCTTTTTTCCCACTCTGTAGAGGTTTGACTCTATATTGCCCGTCCAGATCTTTATGAGTAATGGCCTGTTACATTGGTGATCCCCCCTGCAGCTCCAATCACTCAAGTGATGGTACAGTGGGAGAGTGGTGGGATAAACTAGCCCTAGGCAGTAATTACACAGGTCTAGTGTCCTGACTGAGCTGATATGGGCTCCGCTCACTCTACAAACTAGAAAACAATGAAAAAGACAGAGCGGAGAGGACTCCCACCCAAGCAATCACATCCCGGTGAACTTGGGAATGAAACCGTTAAATGCAAAAGGAAATCAATGAGTCGCTGACGGCTGAGACGCGTCGCTCTCCCGCAGCAGTCTGCCCCGCGTGTTTGACACATCTGTCAGCAGAGCTAAAACTCATGCCATTTGTTCTTGTCAGTGATCTGTTAAAATAAAGAAAGGCTGAGCTGCCACCTTTGATGCCACACAACTGTCCGTCAAATACTTCTACCACAGACAACAAGCATCAGGATTCATTAAAATATAAGTATCCTGCACTCATCGCATAATACACTGATAGGGAAAGCATTTTGATTGTATCTCTTGACTCATTTATAGGCTTGGTGGCATAAGAATTTTATTTGAATTTACTCAAACTTAAAACAAAATTTACTTAGTTTTAGGTCAGAGAACTTATTTAAAATCAGCAACTTGTAAATTTTTGTTTGATAAAATATCTATAATGTATTAAATATATCTATACACCGCTTAATCCTCACTAGGGTCGCAGGCAGGTTGGAGTCTATCCCAGCCGACTTAGAGTGAAGACAGTGGACACCCTGGACAGGTCACCAGTCCATCACAGGGCTACACTTAGAGACAGACAACCAAGCACACTCACAGTCACACCTATGGACAATTTAGAATCACCAATTAACCTCAACATGTTTTTGGACTGTGTGGGAGGAAGCCGGAGAACCCAGAGAGAACCCACGCTGCACGGGGAGAACATGCAAACTCCACGCAGAAAGATCCCAGGCACCCGAACCGGGAAGCAAACCGGGAATCTTCTAGCTGCGAGCCCTAAAGTAGCATCTGTCATGATAAAAATTAACATATTTGCAAGTATTTCTGCCACTGAGGTACCAAAAAGGACAATTAAGCTATTACCATTTTAAAAATAATAGCAAAATTAGCACATTTAACTATGCAGAAAACCAGATTCAAGGCAACAAAGAAAGAAAACAAGGAACTATTTAACACCGGACATCATCATTCACTATTTTTGAGCAGTTAGAATGTATTTATTTACTAATATTTCAAGGATCAGCTTTCACCGTCACACTGCAAACCACTTATATCTTTTAGTGTAATTCCTATTTGCATTAAGTAAAGTGTGAAAATGACAGACGTTATTCAGGTCTCAGCACACAGCCTTTCCTTTAACCCCACTGCTAATGTTAATGACTTCCCTCTGCTTCATTACCCCCCCAATTCTTTTTAAATGTATTGTTCTATTGGGTACATTTTTGGCTCCTATACAGAAATGTCTGGTTCACTGAAATTGCGCACAGGTGTGGATAGTCACTGTGAGTGATAAACACAGCAAATAGCACTTGTTGATTTTAATTGGCTGTTTCCGGGGCTATCACAAATTTTTGCAATGCTTTTCAGTCATGATAATTACAGCCCAGACAAAACTCATGTTTTATGTGTTGTTATGTTAAATTTGCAGAGCATCAAGTTTGTCTCTTTAGCGTATTGAGGTGAGCTGTGATTACCTCACCCCCGTTCCAAAATAAACTCAATCAAACTAAGTTGCAAACTTTGTCTGCCACGCTGATGGTGTTTAATGTTGTGTATGTAGGACACAATCTGTCTCTCTTTGACTCTTACCACATCAGTTAGCACATGTTTAAAATGCAGAAGAACCGTTTAACATGTCGCAGCCACTTCCTTTCTTTTCAACCATCGCTGCTGCTGCAAATGTGTGATTAGAAAGAGGTGTGAAACAGTGAGAAGTAAATATGTGTTAAATGTATAAACGGGTTCATAACTATAAGGAGCGACTTAATTCCCTGCTGAGTCTAGTTGGTATTCTGGAAAAGCTTGTTTCTCTTTCAGTTCCAAGGTCAAATCTTGGCCTTAGTAGCTTCACTCAACTGCTCGAGTGAACATGAACTGAGAGTGAACCATCGATGTTCCTGCAGAGGGGCAGGATTATTAATAAAGAAGAAAACCTGTTGTAAAAACAACATGAGTCTCTTGTTAGACAGATTTAATAAACAGAGCACCCTTTTAAAATCACATTCTTGGAAACACGAGCTCATCATCAGCCTTCGGCACCTTTTATATTTAACAAGTTTGCGTTAGCTCATGTAATGATCAATCCGTCAATTCAGTAGTGTTACACCTGTGGAAGGATGTTAGAGAAATTGTCGACAAGACACGACACTGATATGGTTTCTATCTGACAGCTCACACTCTGTGCCGATCACTCATGTCACTGTTAATTGGCAGCGCCGCTCGCTGCTGCTGCTGCTGCAACACTCCCTGTTGGACAGCATTCCCAAGACCAGCTTTTTTGTGTCAGTAGGACTATAAACAACCACAGATGTATATCTATTTATTTATGTTTTGTTACAATATACATTTAATCAACTGATTGAGCAAGAGGACAAAAAAATGCAACATCACTGTTTTGACCCCAGAAGGCTGTACTACGAAGTGAGATTAATGGGTCACCAGGTATGTTGAGCTAAAAGTCAGAGTTTACAGTGTCACAAAGGTGGCTCTGTTTTACCTGGCTACATCTCCATGGTAACTTATGCTGCGGAGCTAACCAGGTCGGGAGCAGGTTATGTTCAGAGTATCAGATTAAAATCAGTTGGAAAGAGAGTCTCCCATTAACCAAATCGTTTCCTGACTATTATTTATGAGCGATACAGATTCTGAGCTGAGTTGTGTGTTACGAATATCACTGAATGAAGCCGTGTAGCTACAGTATCGTACACTGTAAATATCGCGTTGCCATGGAAACCCGACATGTATTTAGTTGGCCTTGCAGAAATCACATAAATATGTTTTTATGTCTGGCTCTGATTTGCTGTCAAGTGCGTTTACTCCGCTGGTACTACAGCTGATAAAACACAGATTAGAAAACTGATTATTCTACTGGTATTTATTACAGAGAAAATTCAGTCAATGACATAAATTTTGCTTTGATTTGGACAAAAATTAAAATGATATCCTGCATTACGGGACCTGTGTCACTGTATATAATTTTAGGTTTAAATGAAGTTTAAAATTTAACTTTAAAGCACAGCTGTCAGTTGGAAATAAGCGGCTGAATTGATCAGTAAAATAAATACATTAACCCAAGTTTAACAGTCTTCTACCAGCATTTCTGACTTATACCATTTGCAGTCGCGAGTTGACTGAAGCAGCTGCACACGATCGTTTCATTTAGTGCGGAAGAAGAGTCACGTGATGTATTAAACACCCCGTTTAACACGAGTTTGAAGCGGAAAGCCTAATTTGGCAAAGAAAGTTGATAACCACCTTCATGATACCAGTGATCTCTGATGGGGCTTTAGTTTTTGTCAAGCCGGCTTACTCAATGAAAGCCTGACTATGTCAAACTTGCCTCGTAGTACAGTCCTCTGGTGGTTGTGGGTCGTCTTGTTTTGTGGTGGATCCTTTGTGGTTACTTTCAGCTCCACCAGGCAGAGAAGCATCCCTGAAACCCCACCTGCCTCCAATCAGTGACGCTTGGCCTCGAGCTCCTGACCTGCTCCGAAGCCCTCGTTCCTCTCCCCGCCTACTGCTGTGCCTGATTGGACCATCGCCCTGTTCCCTCCACCTCCATCCAATCAAACTGCAGCAATTGCCACACCTGGGGTTTAAAGCTGCAGCCCGCAGTGGTTTAGTGTGAGCAGCTTACCTCTGTGCCTCTTATGTCTTTAAGTTTCCTGTAGATATGTAACTTCTATGCCAACTATGTTAGAAGTTCCCTCGTCTTCTGTGTTTACTGTAGCCATTAGGAATGGTTACTCGCTCTCAGGCACTCATTTGTTAGTTAATTTTTTTAGTCACATGGGTGTTGCTATTGTGTCCTCAAGTTTGGGTAAGCAGTATAGTTTTGTTGATTTGTTTTAGCTAGTTTTGCAACTGTGTTAGCCTTCATTTGGTTTTAATTGGTTCTTTGAGTTAGCAACACCCACGTAGCATCATCACCATTTTTCTATTAATTTTGTCACAAAGCAATAAATTGCTTTTCCAAATCAATAACGCCTGTTTATTTTGTTACTCCCAGCCGACTCTAAAAGGTTGGGTCGTAACAATCCCCCATCAGGTGATAAAGTGAACATACAAATAAAACGAAACACTTAAAATGAAAAATTATCTTGAAAGTGTCAAGACTCCATTGGGAACACGGATTACAACGTGGAGTTGATTTAGCAGATTTTTTTTTAAGGGGTTTTGGTTAAGCTCAAAGCAAATCATCGTTTACAATCATATGTTCCCACTTAAAAAACATTAAGTTCCTTTCCATTTGGTATATGATAAAGAAAGAGTTCAGTGTGTTCAGTTATATGTTGATGCAGAGTATCAAACAGGTGAAGTTCTTCAAAAGCAAAGCTGATAAGTGCTTTAAGTAATATACACCCCCAAGAAAATACATTTATTTATTAACCAGGATTTCTTTTCTTTTTTTTTTTTTTTGGATTATGCAATAGTGAAGTAAAAATGTCCCTCCAGTTCAAATTTCATTATTTTCTCACCTTGCTTGTTATTGGTTATTATATAACGTACAATTATGCCAAAATTAGGTACCCATTTTGTAGAGAACAAAATGTCATTAAGACACACACAAGGAGCTGTCATTAATTCCTCTACCACCCTCCTAGAAGTCACTTTTATAGTATAATATTCAACCGCATTAATGCCACTGGAATTATTGCTGGTAAAACTGAAAATGAGAGAAAGAATGGACTTGCTCCATGAAACTGTTGCAGTGCAGAATCTCAGGGTGTTTTATGTGCTATAGGTACTCGTAAAATGGATAGTGTTTTCATTAAGAAAAAGAAACACCCATATGAAGAAAATCTTTATATGTTTACAGCCCCAGTTATTTCAGCTAAATGTAGTTTTTTGTTTTACCTTGTTAACATGTTTATATCGTGGTTCTGTATGCTAGGAGACATACTATGAGCGAAGTAACCAGTCAGTGCCACAGCTGAGTATTTCCTCCTTGAAAATGCAGCACATATACACGACAGTATTTCTGTATCAATAATCTCTTTTGGGATCAGCTTCAGACTCTATCATGCGCGTCAGAAACTTGCTGTTGTGTAGTAGATCCGTTTTACAGTGTTTGAGCAGAGTGGAGGGTGAGCTGGTGTGCTGGAGTTGCCTTGAGGGGGGAGGGGTTAGGTGGATCTGCATATTTTGGACGAAGCATCAGTGTAGATCCTGTGTAGATAAGTCATTTTAACCCTATTCAGGACTAGTGGGGTCTTTTGGACCCCAGGCCATTTGGTTTAAGTGACAGGTATTGTTTTTGTTTTTTATTTTTGAAGATTTTTATTTTTTGAATATAAAAAGAGTCATGCATGTCATGCATTTGGAAACAAAAATATGTCAACTTATCAGAAAATCTATTTAACAAAGTATAAAAGTCTATAATGAATACCAACAAATATTTTGCACATATTCTTTCTTGAGGTCCAATGGACCCCAAAAGACCTTCTATGTATGGAAACATGAAAGTCCTGAATAGGGTTAAGGTAGGAAGGAATTCTACATTTAAATATGCAATTTTGATGCATACAGGTGAGTCCTCAGGTGTTCAACAGCAGAGAAAGACATTTCGGTATCTTTGCTAGATAATAGAAACTCCATTCTTCACACTGACTTTCATCTGCTTGTTTTTTTTCCTGCCTGGTCCTGCATAAACATCACCTGCTCATAGCGAACTTTGTCCTTGAACATCCGGACACTCAAAGCATGTGGACATAAATATAATGATCTTTTATCGCTGGGCTTTGTTCAGGCTTATTGCACATTTAGAAGTCAATGAGAATTTCAGAGGAAACAAAGTGGAGCTGGCCAGCACTACTGTACACGGGGGTGTGCATGACATAAACCCCACTGCACAGCAGCTGTGCTGAGCTGCTTGTTTGGCTATAAGCCTCTGCAAATGGTTGCATTTAGACAGAGACAAGGTTTGCTTTGACCAAGTCATTATTGCACAAATTTGCTTAGTTAAAAAGTCGTTACTTTCCACAAGATTTCGTTATGTTAATTGAATGACTCTCACTGAAGTGTGGCATTGTCTCTTTAGTGTCTGGTCTACAAAGTTTGGGGTTTTTAGTGCCTTTATGTTAAATAAAGACATTTTTAACTACATTTTGTATGAGTGAGCACTGAACAAGCTTGTGGATCCGAGAGCCCTTGTTCTTTGTATTCTATGATCTCTATTCATCGTATTGATTCTGCCTCGCTTACTGGCAGTTTTAGTTTATTCAGTCCAGAATTAGAAATTATTTGTAAAGCAAACTAAGGTGGCCACGAGGAAGAGACGGCAACGAGACAACAGACAATTTACAAAGACCTTCACAGTCATTACAAAACAAAACTTCTGGAATCCATGCAATGCAAAAAAGGAATTGTGAAGTTTTTGAAAGTAGATCAATTATGTTTGCCTTTGCTTTCCTGGAAAGAGATCAATATGAGTTTATTGTGGAACAATAAATTGCTAATCAGCACCTCAAAAGAGCATGACCAAATGTGCCAATCACACTGTGAATTCTAAATTAAACACCACTTGCATCTTTGATTTTTCTCTGAATCTCAACAAGTTAAAGCTGATCCTACTATCCAATAATACCTTTCTGCACCATAGCAGAGGTAATTTTCTTTTTGGTTCTGATGTATGTCTTTCATGGCTGCGGTTTTCTAAACAAATACATGCAACCGCCCTAAATAATTGGAGCATGGCAATCGACCTCTCCTTGATTTCTCTCTGTCAGCTTGACATTTCTCCCGAGCACTGACGAGACAATGCAAAATAAATAAAATACTATAATGCAATGGTAGCACAGTAATAGAAGCAGATTGAAGATCTTGTTTTATTTATCCATCCAGATGGTTGGTTTGAGGCTCCAGTACTAAATCACGGCACCAAGAACTTTGCATTGCACTTTCTCATCCTTAGGTGGCTATATACTCCCATCTCATTATCACACATAGTAGCATTATTTACCTTGTTTAAGCTTTCGCATTTTGCAGCTTTCGTCTTTGCATTGAGAAATAATAACTTTATTGTCAGGTGTCCCAGGAAACATAAATTACAATGGTTTCCCTCCCATCACGTGAACTTAAATTGACTCAACCTCTGAGCTGTTGACTCTGAGGGTGAGCAGGAAATGAATATTGATGCAGCTGCTATATAAGAGTGCTGCCATAATGAGGGTCAGAGATTTAAAATGGGGTTGATGCATATTGAATGTGCACTACAAAGCAAAGGAAGCCTCCAGCAAGTGTGTTTCCTATGTGTTTTACGTTTAATAATCAATTTTATCATGAAATTGTTTTGTGAGATGGAAAAAGAAAGAGAGACCACGTGTAAATCCCAGAATAGCCAGAGTCATTGCATTGCAAATAATCATGAGCGCCTGTTGATTTATGTTTACAATTTCCTGAAATCATTATTGCCTAATGCAGACATCTTGTAAGAGCATCAGCATCCCGTGGTATATATAGCATTATCATCAATTATATGCAAATCGCAAATGGGAATGCATTATCTCTGGATGATTTGTGTCAGTAATTAGATGCCAGGAGGCCAGATGACTCTGAATGTTTGATATGGCAGACCTGCGACCTCAGTCACTGTCTAGCAGGTAAACTGGAATATGGTTCTAATAGCTGAGAATAGACAAGAATAGTATCAGGCATTCCAGTCAAGTCTGGCTACTTCTCCTCCGCCAGCACATTTGGTCTGAGTGCTGTTCCTGTCAAATGTAGTAATAGCCATTTCTTCTCACTGATAAAAATAGGATGCAGCTCATGAATTCTTAAAATAGAGATGTATATTTTAGAATTTTAAATGAAGCAAAATCATTAAGCGAGCTGCGTAACGCGGCGCATTTAAAAACCGAGATACGATTTCATCCCCTGTGAATCACAACAAGTATACATATTATGTGAGTGCTGATAAAAAAAAATCCAAACAAACTCATCTGCATGTTGAATTAATATTTATAAAAGCAATGTAATGTGTACCCCACTGACATTCTAATGTTTGTGTCCAGGAGAGTATTAGAGGAAGAAGCCAAGTGCCTCTTGTGCTCTCAGCATGGGTGCTCAGAATAGACAACAAGGTCTGCGCTTCATCTTTGCTTCTGTGGCATTTAGTTAGTGTTTGCAGCAGCAGCAGCAACAGTAAAAAATGACTGGTATCACACCCTGGGTCTGTTCTTCAATCTCTGACAACATCCCCAACAGTTGACCCTGTTATAGCCAGTTCTGTCTGAACTACACTAATAATCAAGACAAATAACTGCTTGTGTGTGTTTAATAATGTGCTAAAATGTCAGGCATAACACACACTTATTGTCTGACACTACGAAATAACTGCACACTTCTAAATTGAAATCCTTATTTCTTTCATTAAATTGACAAATGAAAACAGTTGATACACAAATCTACAGCGCATTAGAGTTACTCTAGTTGTCTTATGATGTCTACTTGAGAAAGTTACTCTGATTATTGCAGCTAATAGGTTCGAGCAAGTATTTTACATAAAAACATGGTTAGAAAGTACGATTTCTGTGTACTGTGGAAGCACTTTGTCTGCTCTTGTGATCATGGCATAAAAGCTGTGATTAAGAATGGGCTGCTGAACCACTTGATTAAAGTTCGGAAACATTATCATTATGGTTAAGGATAGGCGACTAAATCTTTGGACTAGGCCTTGGGGCTGGTGTAGAATAATTTACATGGTTAAAATATTAAAGGGCCAACACTGAGTGGCGGTGTGAGACGGAGGGCTTGCATCACAATGGTGAAATGGAGAAAGGGACAAGAAAATGAAATTAGTTTGAGGTTTACTGGATGAAGAGAAGTAGGAAAAGAGACCAGTCATCATTCTTGAGGTGAACTCCTTCATTAAACACCACAACCAATATAACTGTCGGATCTTTAAACTGCGTATAACACCACATACGAGGAACACTGCTGTGAAATTAAGCGTAAATTAATCCTCATGCATGCATGAACGTTCATTTATTGAATACCAACTCCTATTTAGCCGCTTCTCACTCAGTAATAAACAGCAAAACTGCATATGCCAGCAAGCACCGTATATCATCCGAGTTCATATGCTGATTGCGTACTGTTTTTTGACTTGACAAAATCATACAAGGATGATGGAATCCTGAGGGAAACAGAGTGATTGACTAATTATTCTAAATAATTTGTTTTTCTCCAAAAAATGCGCTCCCTTCAGAATTAATTTTAAAAGCCCCGCTCTGTTTATAAGAATCAAAGTTTTATGATAAGAGCTTCATGATGTGAGTGAAGGTTTTTGCATTGATGCACCTAGTTTTTCATTTTGTCTTCGGAGTTAAAACGTATTAAAAATATATTGCTCCTTTGACTGCTGCGAGGATAAAACAACACAGGAAATGAAAGCTAAAAGTTAAAAGGACGTGTCAGGTAAAATACCAGCCGCAAAAGTGCAGGTGCATTGTAGAATTATGAGCAGATGCTGAGTTTCTTTTTTAGTGAAATTTCAAATTGTTGATGCACATGAGGGTGCACCACACATGGGAGTGCTACTACATGCCACTGAAATCCAAGTGTGGTATCTGGTATTCCATATCATGGGCTTTGAAGTGGTTCCCAGGTAAAAGTTTACACCTGGTTTGGTATTTATGGGCCTTAGAGATTAAAGGTTGGAGTGACCAGGTTAAAGAAGCTGAAGGAGGGTCATCACACTGTTTAAAGAAAGGGATTCCCCTTAGACTGTTCTTAGTTTTACATAAACAATTCCCCTATATAAGCCAGTGGTTAAAGTTGGTCTGGAGGGTGATTCTTTTTGGCTTCGAATCCTTTCACAGGCAAACCATAGTGTCTGAGATACTATACTTGTTTCAATAAACAGTTTTATATTACAACAAGATGGTATCAGCAGAGAATTTCTCCATCATCTTCACATCATCGCTACTTAAGAAACAACACAAGCACAGATCAAAGAGCTGGAAATGAAATGTCTAAAGTAAATTTTACACAACTCATCTGTGATAATGCCTCTGCTTGGTGTCAGCATCAACAGGTTTGTTGAAACCACATGTTTGACTGATGTTTAAGTGACACAAAATTATACAATTACTAAATCTGATTGTTGTACATCTTGAAACGTCTATTACACACACAGTACACTCTTTATGCCTGTTTCACATCAATTTCAGTATTTACCAACAGAGGTCCCCGATAGTTGGGCGCAGCATGTCTACCGGTGTCACGGCTCGATGTGGCTTCACTGCATTTGCAGAAAAATTCTCAATTTTCAATCTAGCACAGGGGTATTGGCACCTGCCCTTGTCGCTCATCTTCCACATGATGCACTGACTAATCTAGCGTACCCTTCCCTACCTGCAAATGTGTTTAGTGAAGGGCAGATAAGACCTGTCACATATGAAATCTATCCCCCCCCCCCAACCTCACCATACTGGTAATGTTCTCACTGATGTAATAGCCACAGCTGATGTTGAGACATGAATCGGGGGGGGAGTTAATGGAACCTTCAAATCTCACTGCATCCCTTGAAACTGACTGATTTTGAATTGTTGATGCCAAGTCTGAGGTATATTCCGATATAGATCTCACACAGGGTGCTGAGGATTTTTTACTGCTTATTTCTGCAAATCTTAAATAATTGAATTAAACCTTCAAACTATAGCTTTTTAAATGTTGCTTTGGTATCAGCGTTATCACACGTCAAGAATGCAGCATTGTGTAGTCGCAGGCTATGCACAATCACAGTCAGATGGTCAAAATAACTCAGTGCATTTGGCGGAGGATGCTGTCATATTGAATGCTATCCCTGAGCTTCTAATGGGTTCTTTGCCTGTCATTGCTAAAACCCTTCTGAGTACAGGGAGCCCAGCAGCGCCTCTCTCTGCTGAGGAAACCTGAGCATTTTAATGTTAGGAGAGACGCTTTAACAGCCGTCTCCACATCAGACCCCACTTTCAATATCACATCTTAAGTTTCTTTTTGTAAAATATAAATCAAGAAATATCCCCAGATCATCAACGAAGAGAATAACAGGCACCTCCATGTCCTCACTATCAGAGCTGTACACCCAGGACGCACCGCATCCCCTCCAGAGAGCAGTAAAACTCCTTTTTGTTGTTCTGTGTACTTGCGTGAGCGACGGCAAAAGACAAATTTAGCTTTGTGATGGATTATAAGTTGTTTCGATAATAACTGTTCTTGTATTTGAAAACCTACCACAGCAGTTTTATGTGTATCATAAAAAGCTACGTTCAAGCCATCCTTTGATGTCTGTTTTTTTCCCCCCAGAAATTAGTCGACTTAATCTGAGAAATAAGTGGAGACGCTGTGATGTTGAGTTGCTTTTAATCGCTGCTAATTGAAGACCTTAAAAATCAAATATTGTGCAATTTTTAATGATTAACATAATAATTAGAAAAAAGATCATGGAGGATACTTAACAATCAACAGTAAAAGGTGGGGTATGGATGAGTCATAATAATGTTTATGATGTGTCTCACCACCAGCAGTGCTTAAAATTCACAGAAATAAGCACACACACACACACACTGCATCCAATTGTTTAGGGCTGTTTTGTCTTGCGCCAGTCCAGTAATAATCAAAGTGCTCATAAGAATAAAATGAAAATAAACTATTGTGATTTAAAACAGTTTAGTCCAGAATGATGTGTTAGTTTTACTCCGGAGAGAAAGATCCAGCGTTCCAATAAACAAAAGCTTTCCAGAGCCTCAATTGCAGGAAGGGGCCGGCTTTGTGGACACTCTGACACGGCAGTCAGGCGGATTTTTCCAGGGATATGGTTACATTTTCTGGTTCAGCGCTCTTAGTGCCACAATGGAATGAAACTCGTTTGGGTGTTAAAAGCTAAAAAGCACAGACACACAAGGTAATAGCCAACCAGTCAGTGTCTGGGTCTCAGTTTCCTGTCTTGATAAGAGATTTGTTTGTGCACTTATGAAATTGAATTTAATTGACGACTACATGAGCTGAATACTGCATGTATGTAAATGTGTCTCGTGTTTTCAGGGTGAATGCCAATCCATCAAAACTTGCATTTAAATTTCTCCCTCCCTCTCGACAGCATTTGACATCAACCATATTTTCGAGGTTTGGAACAGGAACGACGACATTTTGAAATTGGAGCAGTACAGTCATTTTTTTTTAGCCCAGAATTTTCAGCCAACAATACAAAAACAGCGATACACGCTCAAGATGACAAACACTGATCATGTTTAATAGTGTGAGCTACATTACAATGCTGTTTTTCTCTAAATCTGTTAGGTCCAGTTAGAAAACTAGAATGCTCTGACTGAAAATGCATTGGAAAAACAAACAAACAAACACACAAAAAACATAAATCAGCATTTTGTTTGTATGATTTATCTGGTGGCTATGAATGGATGTGGCAGGAAAATGTTTCCCTGCTCTTTGACAGCCTTCCTTTCTTTGTGTCTCAGCTAACGAACAACAAAGCCCGCAACAAACATTCTTAGAGACAAACATTTGGCACTATGATCAAACACTTATCCAGTCATTCAAAGCCTAATCACGAATAGACAAACAGAAAAACCAACCTGAAACAGATGGCAAGAAGGGAACACATTGTTTCAGCGAAATACTTTTACTATTTATATCCAAATAAACCTCTTAGAAATTAGGATTAAGTTATGCAGGACAGATGGGCACCGTGTTACACTGCGTCAGAAGTTTGCACAATGAAAGCAAATGATCAAAAACTGAAGTTTAACACTTCAGCACAACTCTTTCTCTACAAGCAGGCGTTTGCACCTGAAATACCTTGCAAACCACAAGTGTCAACTCCATGCTGACGCAGTTTCAAAAAGATAGCACGCGTTATGTGTCACTAAGCCTTGTGAGTCTCATCGGCTTGCTCTTGCTGCTGTTGTGTTTGTCAGGCTTGGTGCTAAAGATTATTTTTAATCAATCGGTTTACTCTTACTGTATGTCTTTAAATAAATAGATCAGCCACCACACTAAAAGCACCTATAGCCACAGTGACACAATTGATCATCTTGTTACAGAGCAATGTTCTGCTGGGAAACAGCAGGTCCTCACGTTCATTTGGATGTTTTCTCTGACATGTACCACCTACCTAAACACTGTTGCAGACCAAACACATGCCCTCCGTTGCAACAGCACACCCCGACAGCAGCAGGTATCAGATAACAATCCAATCAAGCCTGCTTTATGAAGGTGAAGGATCTGCTGCCAATGTCCCAGTGTCAGACACCCATACCGGCCACACTCACCAGTCCCACGTCCATGGCCAGATTGTTTTGGCAGCACGAGGGGATGTACACGATATTAGGAAAGTGGAATATTGTTGCTGATCGGTGTATGTATTAGATCCTTGATAATAGTGTAACAAACAAGTGCTTTGTTTAGCATAGTTTGCTTCAGGGTTTCATAGTGATTTTGGCTATTTTAGGTAAAATTAGGTGTTTCCGTACACAGTGTCTTTTGTTATTTTTTTTAATTACTACATTGAAAGGCAATTAAAATGAAATGCCAGGATCTCAAATTAAACAAGTCGGAAATAAGTCCGAGTTAAAGTCAACACGATTCCAACCTTGACCCACTACATGATTTCCAACAGTCCGGTCAGGCTCTTCAAATCAGGCTTGCACACAACAACTGTCGATACAAGAACAAATCAGTCACGCAGAAACTGGGGAATTACTTCTTCTAACAGAGCAGCGAAGAAAGAGAGAAAGAAAGAAAAGCTTTTCTTTATCTATCTTGTTTCGGGCCCATCACCAAATCAGGATGGCATCATCCCACTCTTTCACACAATCCTGTCCCACAAATATTACATCCCAGGAAAACTCAACTGCATTCTTATTTGTCCATGTCCAGGAAGGTGGCGGCAAAAGTCCGGAAGAGGACATTCACTCAGGAGACTGACGCTGGTTTGTTAGACCATTATCCTTCGACTAAAAGGTAGCATGAAAATCATTTTTTATTGTGCTTTGTGGTTGTTATATAGTAGGTGGTGTTAAAAAAAAAAAAAAGGTGGTAAAATATGAAGACATTTATGTCTGGCATTCCTCAGCTCCAGCTGTCAATCACAGATGCAAACGGTGTGTTCTTCCTAAAGGGGGCAGGAACAGCAGCAACTTATTGGTTTTTAGAGCAAAACAGACAGTTTTGAACAACCCTAACACCAGGAGTTATACAGATGTGGTGAAATGAATGATCTTTGCAGTATTTTAAGTTGAAAATCTGATAGACAGACTGTGGGAACACGTGAGACTTACAGTAATTTGCTGAAAAAGGGCACTAGATGGGACATTTAGGTTTTGTTTCCATTTGCTGTTGAACTAGGCACCAAACTTAAACAGCACTACTTGATTAAGGAATAGGTTAAATCACACCCTCTGACAATATGTTTGAAGCTTCTCCTTCATTTTCTAGGTAAGCCAGTCCTGCCCTGTCTAATATATGATTGGTTTGAGCAATAAAAACATGGCAGATATGCTGATTAGAAACATATTTGTGAACAAATTGGGAACTTAAATAAATGTGGTTCCCTTAAAACATAATTGAAAATGCACTTTTGTTGTATGTGAACTCAGTTTTCAGGACACATTTGTGTTGTGGCCGCTCCAAGCTGGTCACTCGGGGTTAGCTTGGTTAGCACGGCGGATATGGGCGGGAAAAACATTTACTCAGTGGCAGTAGATAAGTGGCTAAAAGAAGGCGAGAGCAGAGGCCAGTGCACACAAAACAGCTCAGTGCAAATATTTCCATTTAATATGGAAATGACTCGACTGGAGTTAAATGTTCAGCGCTTGATGCTTCACACTTTAGAATTACACTTTGTCTGTGGAGACAAGCTGCTTTGTGTGAGTTAAGAATAAAGCCACAGTTGCCAGCAAAACTTTGAGTCTGAACTACACTTACACTTCTTTTATGTACTTGAGTGCAAGTGTATGTTATGCATGTTGCAAAAGGAAGTTTGAAGTTAATTATCCAATAAAAAAAAAGAAGAAGTTGACAACCAGATTGCATGTGTGTATTGGGCTGCTCGGGGCGATAGCAGCGGCACTTTGTCATTCAGAAAGATACATTTTTATATGAATTATCTTGTCTTGTTATCTCCTCTGTTTGTGCACATCTACATACACATATTATATGAATTCTTTATATATTCACTTGCAGCGTGGTGCTTAATTTTAAAGAGGAAGAAAATATTCCAAATGATGGGTAGTTTTCATTTTTTATTTTCTTAAACTTATGCAATGATTTCTGCAAAAACTTTCCTAGTTGCAACGCTCAAGGAAGATCATATTTTGTTTCTTCTTTAGTTTTGCAGGTGAACCAAAAATTAGCGATGAAAAGAAGACATGATCTTTTATCAGCTTAGGGAACTATTTCCGCAGAGCAGTGTTTCTCCTGTTCTTTGTGTGCACTGTGACAGCAATTATAAGTACAAGCACCGTGCAAAACTGTGAATCCACTGGCAAGTGAAGAAAATAGATCTGACAGGGCTCCAGAGCTAAAAATCCCCATCATTAGCCTTAAATCTTAAGCAATTAGTAAATGTAGCTCCAGCTCAGGGGATTCTATTTTCTGCAAAGTGGTTGATGGGCTGTTTTTTTATTTTTTTATTTTTGGCCAGTACGAGACAGATAATGAATGCTCGAATTTAGAAGAGTTGAGTATTTGCTAAAAGGATGTGGTAAGGAGGAGGAAGTGGAGATAGTCTCTCCTTGATACAAGAGAAGGTTGTGCACTGAAAACGATGCACTGTGAAGGCAGATAAAAGCTCACAGACATTAGAAAAGTACAGTAATGGAAAAAGCAGGACTCTTTGTCTCGTGCCTTTTAAAGGATTGTACCATCTTCAGTTTTGGAGGTTTTCATGCAACCCAGTGCCACAATCTGTACATATAATGTTCATCAGAGCCATTATAACTGTTCAAACTGATGTAGACCTCAATAACATGACAATAGCATGTCTCTCCAATGGTGATTTACCCCCATTGTTGGTCCTTTGATTTAAAATCCATAAAATGTATAAATCCCATTGTACCTGAAGTTTTACATATAGACGGCTGTTCAGTGCAGAGAATGACCTCCAAATTTACCTTTAAATATATGTGTAGTTCCGTTCTGCTCCGACTTTGTGGCTTTGCTGAATTGCTCGCCTGGAGTTAACATCCCAGGGGGTTCATACTGTCCATTAACATTTTCCAAAGTGCTGCCATAACTAAGGAGATTCATTTTATTACAAAGAGTAGCATTTATTTCATCCCTAAAAAGCAATTATAGCACACATTTGGTATAAAGCCACTTTGTCAAGGCATGGTTTTAATTTCAGCGGGGACAGAAGCAGAATGCACAGATAAATAGCGCTGTCAGTTAAGGACAGACTGACAGGTGCTTCCAGTAGCTCAATTAATGGTCAAATAGTGGTTTCATAATTCACTTTTAGCCTGAATATTCTCTCGATGAGTCACAAAAGGAAAGAAAAAGTAACAGGAATTATTTTATTGGCATAGTTTGGGAAATTTCTCATTTCAATTAAACTGCTTTATTGGTTACAAATATCAAATGTCAAGTATGTGACAAACACACTGTGTCGTGCATCTTTGTTGAAAGGTACCAATATGTTGTTATTGTACACTGAAATTAGAGTGTCATTTAACTTTACTACAGATTGACCAAAAAGGACGCTGCTCCCACAGATTGGCTTTGCATGTGTTCTGATGATAATCATTTGTGTATTATTTATTTATTTTAGCTAAATTGCCAAAAGACAAGTGCCGCATGTCGTCCTCTCCTTCCTGTGCTATTGATTTAATAAGCAAAGTCTTTGACAAGAGGAATCAATTTAAATTTCACAACTTCAAAACAGAAACAGTGCACTAATAAAAGGTTTAAATTGTTCAAATTAAACCGGTGAATTCATCATCGAGGACGTGCCCTCATTTGCAGTGATGTCGAGAGGACAATCAAATCAGAATAAATAGGGCAATAATTAATGAGAATACAGAGCCCAGTTAAAAACACTTACATCCAAGGTTGGAGAAATTCATAATCATTGTTTTACCTACAAGTTATTTTGTAAAATGTTTACAGACGTGGGAAGCGCAAAAACTTAAAGCAGTTTTCCCAAATTCAATGTACAAGTTAAGTCGTGACTCAGGGACGAGCTTAACAGAGAGGTAATGTATGGCAGTGTTTTAGTGTTCAGTAACTTAGAAGTGAAAAGAAATCAGTGCCTGTTACGTCTTAATGCCAGCAATGGATGTCAATTTTTTTCATACAATCTGCAGTGATGACTACAATAACTGGTATTTGTAAAATAAGATGTGCTGCTGCTTCTTAGATAGAACAGAACATGTATTGTCCAAAGGAAACATATGCAAATGCACACAAACAACTCACAATTCAAGGAGCAGTGAAGTGAAAACCAGATAAAAATCCAAAGGAATCTATCTGACCGTCCCTGTCTGATAATTCTTGAGGCATCTAGTGAAGGTGAGTTGGTGCCCACACAAAGAGCTTAGTTTGACACATGCTGGAGGTTGACAGTCATAAAATAGCGGGGGAGTGTGATATGTTTGCCACCCACCTCAATAATATTATTCCGGCTCAACTGGGGCGGAGTTGAGTGACTGTCCTGCAGGCAGGCAGGCAGTGTGCTGAACTAAAAGGCAGGGCTCCGAGATCATATCGGTACAGAGCGTCTATAACAAACTGTGCCGACATTTGCTCTCAGCTCCGCTTAGAGGTGGTTGGCATGTGCTGTTAAGTCAATCACGGGTTGTGGTGAGCATATTGATTTTCGCAGGGAGTCGCACATGCATCAGATCAATCCTCCTTCCTACCTTTTTCGCCCACTACTAAACTCTGTCTTTCAGGGCTGCAGATGGCACACAAATACATGGCTCATTCCTGTTTGATGTAATTCCTTATGACCTGTGCGAAAACAAATAAATAAAGTCCGAGGCAGACTGGTGAGTCAGTGCGGGCAACATGCTGCACATAAACTGCCAAGCAATCAATTGAGTGACAGGGTTGCTAGAGGGTCTGTCAATAGCATCATGAGCATGCAAGTACATAATGGAGGCAAATAAGCTTGAAAACAACAGTATAATATAAAATCCCTGAGTTTCTGGAGGAGGAGCCCAGGGTGGAAAGACTGCAACTTTCTCACCTCATTGAAAGTGAAATGGTTTGTTTTCTGACAGGGTGAGGTGTCTGGATTCTGTATATTTTGAAGTGGGTATGACCTTTTGGAACAACTTTACAACAGAAGGGCCTGAGAACCGCACATAGAGAAACAAAATCAATAACAGCAGAGCAACCTTAAGACCTGCAGCCCGTCAGAAGATCTGCAAAAGATGGTGGAAGCATGGTGTCAGCCTGAAATCCACATACAGATTTTTATGTATTATGAGCAACTCATTAGAATAATAAAAAAAAAAGTGTAAAAATAGCTGTCTTAGGATACTGTAGAGATGAGAACCCTAGTTTCTGGCAGTTGTCCAAATAAACTAACTCCCTTCTTCACTTATTGGCTGGTTATTCGTGATGTTTCAGCAACTTAGCATGGCCTTTTTTACCTTTTGCTTGCATGTGTTGTGACAGTTTGGTCCAGGAATCAACAAAATGGTGATAATTTAGACCACTGAGATGTTTTCATGAAATAAATTCCCACCTGAGTACATAAAAACAGGCAAATGGAATATGAATGGATTTGCAAACATAAACGTTCAGTTCTACTTGCAAAATTGCTTCTGCTGTTAATTCTACTTTGAAAGAACTTCTACATTTTAAGTTTTTGTTGACCTTGTCAAAGAGGTGATGACTTCATTTGCGGTTTATTATTGAGGTCAGCGCAGTCAGTGCTGATGCACTGGGCTGCATTACATTTAAAAGTGTTTTTATGTGTCCATCCTGTTACTATAGATGATAGTCGGTGAGTGTACGTACTTTAAATATTTAGATTGTTATCCCTCAGTACCATCAGGGGGGCATCTGATCAGTTCTAGAGTCATTCTGCAGAATGACAACCTTCAAGAATAACAAAGAACTATCGTCAGTGACATAAAGAACCAGGAATTCTGCAACAAATGCTTTGGTTCCCACAAAAGCAAGCGAGACAGTTTCAATCTACAATGACACTTTCTTGAAGATGCTAGAAATTATAAATCCACAAAGTACCTCAAGAACATTGACTTAAAGTCTATGTAAGAACATTTGTGCCAGTTTAAAGCAATGTTTAGTCTTTTTAACATTGCATTACTCATTACCTGAACTTATACAAGGTGCTGGAGTTCCTTCCAACAGACTTTATGCAGGAAAGACTTATTTTGCTGTTTGCAAGCCCGCCAGTGTACAACTTGTTACTATACACTCTTAAGCACATCATACCTATAAGTATTTTTCGGAACACTTAGTTATTCCTGTGCATTCACCCTCTATTTCTCTGCATCCCTTTTAAGCTAAAAAAGCAAGCTGCCCCATGGTTAATGCAGCGTCCTCTGTCAGACTCAGAGTCTCTCAGATCTGCAGAAATGTTGCAATAAACACAGTAAGCTGTGGTGAGCTCTTTCATAGGGCCTCAAGCTGAAGGTTTTTTTTTAGTCCGACACCAGTTAATCACAGGGACCAAGACGTCACGACAGTCTGAGGCCAACAATTCAAGCAACCATGTTTGCATACACAGATCTTTGTGTTGTGCCAGCACCTGGGCCCACCCAGCCATCTGCTCATTACCACATTCTTCCCCGGCGACTACAGAAATGCGACCACTGTGGCAAAATAAACAGCATAACAAGTTTCAATCATATCAAGTCATCAGTTAATATTTAGCACAAGAAACTAATAAATATGTATTCTGTCTACATTGTGTAGGTGGATATACAGAACAGAAAGCACAAGAGAGTGAGAAGGGAGTAAGGCTTTCCAATGTCCTGGATTTTTTCGTCCATCTCTATTTCTAACTATTGTTGTGACTGGTTCCTTCCCATCCTGATCCTGTCACTTCTCTTGTGTCTAACTGACAAGTTATTATTTTTCATGATGGCTTTTACAAAGCTTTAACCCGTGTAAATCTACCCAACATAGGCAACAGTCTGACATGTTAGTCTTCTGCACTGGACCTCTTCCTCTTCTTTACAGTTCTGGCTTCACTTTGTGAACACAAACTGTCAGAAGTTTCCATATAGGAGCTATTTTGTTAGTAGAGGGGGAGCCATGTGATCTGGGGATTAAGGCACAAACCATAAACCACAATGTCAACAGTCTGAGGAGAGTTTAGGAACTTTGTTGTAAAACACTCCCCATCTCCCTATTCAATATGCACTCTAATAATGCTTTTCAAAATGTGAATAGAGGCCATTTAATAGCTTCATAAATGAGACTACAGACATGTAACTTGACTGTCAGATGACAACAAATACATTTCTAGTCCTCTACTTTCACATAAATTTCATGGAAACAACAAAATTCATCCACTTTGATTAGACGTCAGCTATATGCTCTATACATGCATTGTAGAAGTAGAACTGTAGTCTGTGAAGCTTTAAACTTTTTTAACTAAAAATGTGTCCACTAACCTGTCAAGGAATTCACTCCTTTGTTTACTAATTTAATGATCAGTTGTCTAAAATTAAATAATGCTCACTAATCCCGACGCTTTGTCACTCTTCACTCAGCTGACGCTGTGTAACACTAATAGTGACATCCAGTCAAAACTGATATCCAACCAGAAAGTCATTTTTATGTATCCCCTGAAGATCTAGCAGCACTGTACAAGGACATACTTTATTCCTGCTCTAAGTATTTTAATGCAAAACAGCACCCCTGATGTGTGAGTTCATGTCCATATGGTAGCCACAGAGGCAGCGCATAATCAGACATTTATATGAGAACATGTAGTAGATCAGTAGATTGCTAATGAGACTGATTCATTGACTGAAACTGATTCGTTGACACTGGCGGGGTTGGAGCTCATTGTCCTCCTGTCACATGTTGGAAATTACACTCAAACTTTCAAGCAGTATTCTAGTTACTTGTCCTTGTGAAAAGAACCAACTTGCGGTGACTGTGAATGTGATGCAAAACAGCTGGAGCAGTTTGTCTTATTTTCTTTGCATATAGGGTGAAGAGTTTTCTTACGGTTTATGGGTTTCCTATAGAGAACAACTGGAAAACATCATGTGCTTCACAAACCGACATAGGATGCAGAAGAGCAGCAATACCTGCTATCCTTTATTATCAAAACAAACACATACGTGCTGTACTATTCACCTTTTATCATTCACTCCAAACCATTTGAGGTGCAATAACACTGACATGTCTTTTTTTCCCCTTACTCTGAACATTTTAAGATGGAGCTGATACCTGTTTTCTTTTCATCCTTTTCCACAAACAGATCTTTTAAGTTTTTTTGTTTGTTTGTTTTTTTTGAATGAAGTTTCTCCAGCCTCTGTTTCATTTTGCTAACAACTACACTGCTTTTGCTCCCAGAAGAACTTGAGTGTTGGTAACCTGTAAACAAAAAATAAATTGAGCATCGGAGCTCCTAGACCTTTAATACCTGCTGGTGTAGTCTGTATTCTGCATCTTGACTGTCTAACAAACTGCTCAGTTGTTGCAAGGTGCACTCATTCATGTTTCTGTGAGGCACATTGCACATTTAGAGCTCTACTGGACATGTGGTATAACCGGCACACATCATTTCTAAAACTGTACAGGCCTGCTTCTTCTGAAATGACTGCCACGTCGTGCAGTTTCATCCCTATTATTGCATTCCGTCTGTTATTATAGCAGTCTTCATCTGTCTCCTGTTGTGCGCATCCTCTGCAGGACAAATGACCTCCTCTAAAATGAGACATATGAATATGAAAGTCTTTGAGCTGTGAAAATGTAGCATTTTCAAAAGTCAACAAACACTCCAGACAGTAAATGTGTTACTTGGAAAGTGTAGGATGAAAAAAGAGAAGCTGGTGTGCAGCAAAAAGCAGCGTTCCACTTATGACGAAATGTGGCATTTTGTACACAGAGCTCCATTCAGCTTCGCTAAGGCTGCTCATACTCAATGTGCCCTATACGACACTCATACAGCATCCATGGGCTGCACTCCCACGCCTAGTTAATCTCATCTTTCATTGGACTGGCAATTCTTCCCAGCGTCATGAGTGACATATGTTACACCATCCTCCCTGCACTTGAGTATGCAGGCTCCTTCAATTTGTGTATTCAGCTTGACCAAGGACATCCAGTTGCTTAAAAAAAAAAAAAAAAAAGTTTAACTATTGGAGAGGAGTAAAGGTCTGCCTCTGATACTGCTGTAACAGAAGTATCAGTCTCTGATGCCGCCATGCAGCTAAAATGTAACACTTATTTCATTATCATACCATCTTTAGCTCACAGATACTCCATTTATTTACCTACACCATCCTCATAGCTTGTTTTTTTTTATTGTTTTTTATCCCCCCCTTTTATTCATAAAATGGCTGCATGCAGCATACTTTGCCAGGAATTCATGCCACCCATGAAATTGGCTTCTCTTCGATCACACGTTTGGTGCAATTTTGCTGTCTTTATCTCTTTGTGCCCACAAGCATTTCTTTCACTGCTCATGAAATACATCAACTTCGTTCTCAGCTGCTGTGTAGGCTCTCTGTGTTGTGACCTCTTGCTGTTTTTTTAACAGTTTACCCCCGCTGTCCTTGCTACATCCTTATTGTCGGTTGTGACTCCGAGTGTAGGCTCTTAGGCTGAACGCCCACGACAAGATTTTTCATCTGAAGTCGTGTCCCATAAGCTGAATGTGGTTTTACACCTTGATGCCAGAACAGTATGTATGCTGGCAGAGGCATTAAGGACACCAAGTAGCACATCACAAAGAACGGTCTGTTTGCCGGCAGACTACAGTTGCTTGTTCAAAACTATAAGTTCTGATTCAGCTGTGCTTCCTCCTTATCTCTCTCTGTCTACTCCCATTGCCCCTCACAGTAGTCGGGTATGAAAGTAATCCTAAATAAAAGTGCTTGAATTTTTTTTTGGCCTTGATGTTTATTTAGACTGAATTCCATTTTCATTGCCTAATGTACGGTGATGTTGTATTGACTGTTCGGGGGTAGCGTATTGATTAACTGTTTTTATGAAGAGGATCATTCTATTCATCCAACAATTTCTGCTCAACCATCTCTGTTTTGCCTCAATTTTTTATAGCATAAAATATGGATACTCCTAAAGATATGTGACATTTTAGATGGATGCATCAAATATTTTCTGCGTGTGATAATCGATGTAAAAACTGTTTAATGGGATCAAAATTGATTTGCTTGCTTTGTGTTCCATTGGGAATAAACTTGGCCTTCAAGACAAAAGGTAAAGTGTAGGTATATTTATAGGAGCTGCCTATGGGCTTCCCTTCAAGCAGCACTCCCAATAAGTGAATGAATTCAGCAAGTATAACAGGAAACAGTTTGCTCTGTTTCTTCAGCCTACAAAGTGAGTTGTATGTGGAGAATAATATGTTAGAGGCTATCTAACGTTATTTTTGTGTTGCATGTTGTCATACCTACTCAATCAGTTATAAAAGTTTAACGAGCATACCTTCATTTTCCACATTTTTTCACAAAAAAACATCAAAGTATTCTCAGTGTTTTGTCTTGTTTTATTGTTTATTTTGATTAGCATTCAAAAATCTCTCAATGAATACACAAAACAAGAAAAATACACAAGCTAAGGTAATCAAAAAAGGTGCTGGCTGAAGCACGTGCTTATTATGCCAACCCTTTTGACAAAAACATCTTCAGAAAGCAGCTCAAGCAGATCATAGGACTTGAAAACAAAAAAGCTTCATACTTGATTTATATATATATTGTGGTATGTAACTACTGACTTGAGAACTATTATTTTGTGAATGGGTGCATTAACAGAATAGGAAGCACCATAATTAGTGAACCCTAACTAACCATATACTGAAGACTGACTGAGCAGTTTCTTTGAAAACAGCAGAAACAAGGACATTCTTTTTTTGCAGTTTCACCTCTTTTTGTAAATTTCAAATAGATGGATGGATGCCTGATTTCCAAAAGCCTTAATGCGACACCATGTTTATTTCTCTTCACCTTGCTTATTCCTTGCCACTTAAAAAACAAACACTGCTAACCATATTTAAAATAAGGTTATTACTTATCTTCCTCACTAAGTCACATTTTGTGAACGTTGCGATTTAGAATCGCTCAACACATGGCTTCACAGCGACCGCGGAAATGAATCTTAAAAAGCAGATGAACATCGTCTGTTGGTGCATGCTGATAATGCATTATGACTGATGCAACTGAGTGGGTCTGTGGTAAAAATCTCAGAGGGCTTCCGAGCCCAGTCCTTGCGCTTTCTGTTCACCTTACTGCTTAATTAATTAACACTTTTGTCCCTTGAGTAGTCCATGCTCAAACTATCAATTCTGAATGTGTTCTCTCCTATCAGCAACCTTGATTATCAAAGCGATCATGAAACCAAAAAGAACGTTCTCTGATTAATAATGAATGCCACGATAGACAGAGAGAGAGAGAGAGAGAGAGAGAGAGAGAGAGAGGGAGAGAGACCAAGCTGTGACAGGCACTGCAGATATTGCTTAACTTCTCAAATGCACAATTGAAGATCCTGTAGGTGTGGGGAGTTTAAACATGTATAATCTGTTGTGATATGTAACAAGGACATTATTTTATCTCGTATTATAACCAAAGCTTCTGTGTCTGATGTTTTGATCCAGCACTTCTCTTTCTTTCTGATTACGGAATCACAGCCAAATAATCAGCAGGCATCACACAGTCATTAGCTCGAGATTGTAGTTGACCACTGAGTAGCTCCATTGCAGCGATTGAGGATAAAGTAGTTTGCTCAAGGGCACCTGGATAGTGGTGTAGTAATCCTAAAGCCTGGTTTAATTGAAGTTCTGATTTTGTCTGCATAAATCTGTTTTCCTTCCCTGGCTGTGGCATTATTCTAATGTCCACAGATATCAAGTCACATGGAAACGCCCGTGGCAAAAGACAGAATTTTATGCTTACATGCACTCCTTGGTGCAAGAGTGGAATAAAAAAAGAAAGAATTGAAGCAGAGTGGCTGCTGCAGTGTCATGGAGGATATATGGATTACATGTGTTCCCCCCTGATAGAAGGTGTGAGCAATCAGACGTGAAGCATGAGGCAGCAGGTGAAGTATGCTTCATATTTAATGGTAGTACTGTATCATCTGCAATTACTCAAAATATACTTTGCTCTGACATATACTCAAGCATCGACTAACGTTTAGACACTCTATATGGTATGTTTGTGACAGTATGGTCCGCTGTAATTTTGTCCGCAGGGATGAACCTTAAAAGTTTGGTACAGTTTTTCAAACATAAAATTTTCAAATGTTGACATCCTTTTTCACATTTTGCATGGAGACATTGCTTCTGTACATGCTCATGTGTCACTGTCACAATCCATTTGGATGTACTGACACTGACAGCACATCTAGTCTCCCCTGCTGACTTGAGTGCTTTATTGAGCTACGCTCAGAATGGGCTTTGGATCTAAAATGTGAAGCAAGTGTGCACAGTAAGCCAACCATGAGTGGCGTAAGCTGTCTTCCTCCAAGATCTCTGTCTCCCTTTATCTCTGTCTCTCTTCCTTTCTCTCTCTCCCTCACTCTCTCTCTCTCTCATTCTCTGTTGTTGTGATGAGCCACTGCAGTGGGAAAAGGACTTTGATCCACTGGCTTGACAGCAGACTGCCAAATTCCCTCTCCCCACGCAAAAATGCACAGATCCTGCCTTCCAGCAGTAGGGCCCACTTATTTGTAATCTCATAGATTACTGTCCCCAGGCTTAAGTGTAATGAGCCACAAACATCCAAGAAAAACATGTTATTTTTCACTCTAACTTGAAGGTTGAGTATAAAGAAGTCTCACAGTAAACCAGGACATACAGTAGGTCTATGTTTTTACAGTACACTGTAGCGTATGGACAGTCGCAGCAGGGGGGGAATTCATCTGTGTGCTGGGAGTCATTGTTGTTCTTTTTCTCTGAATTCATTTTTATTCCTTTCTTTTCTCTTAAGATATATTGAACAAAACAGGTTGGGGTAGCCAGTCAGAGAATCAATTTCCTTTTGAAGACCTTGAATTATACAGGCCGCTGCAAATAATCAAATGCCTCTTTCAGATGGAGTTGCTGTACATTTAATTAGAAGGGCTTTAATCAAAACAATTAAGTGCACAGTCTTTGACAGGACAACAAAGAACGCACTAAGATGGAGTCAAAGAGAACAAATACTTGCAGTGACTGCTAGAGGCGGATATGAAAATTTGCAGGAACACAAAGTAAAACAGAAACTGGGAGGACAAATCTGAGGTCCGTCAATGCAGAGGACCATGTTGGTGTTTTAAACATAATGCTTGGTTGATGAATGTATTATTTTATTATCTTTGCATTGCAGGTGAGACACTGTTTACTTCAGACAGACATCAAAGGTGTGAGCAGCATGCCCATGACCTCTGTTATTCTTATTCCAGATCCGCAACTCACGACCACGCAGTTTCCATTATTTATTTGTTTCCCCTTGAATGACAAAATCTCATAAAGCAGAAGTTAGCATTTTTCATTTTCCCTCAGTCTTCCCAACCGTCTTCAGTACGTCCCTTGGGAAAATGTCTCAGTAATAAAAAATAAAATAATATATAGTAAAGAAAAAAAAAGATCCACAATATTTTCCCTGTGTATGCCTGGGTTTGTAAAGTAGCATAGCTTAGGAAAATGAAGAAAAAAATGTCA
>NW_007577780.1:798785-799963 GCF_000690725.1 Stegastes partitus
AAGGGACTCTGTGGGGGGTAATGAGGCAGTATGGGGTACCAGGCTATGAGCCATTTGGTCCCTGTACCACCAAAGTGTGAGCTGTGTCCACATTCAGTCGGACACGTTCACAGTGGGTGTTTGACTCTGCCAGGACTGCCCCTTGTCCCTGATCCTGTTTGTGGTCTTCATGGACAGGATCTCAAGGCACAGTCAGGGTGAGGGGGTGTCTGGTTTGGGGACCTCAGGATCGCGTCTATGCTTTTTGCAGACAACTTGGTACTGCTGGCTTCACCTTCAGCACGCATTGGAGCAGTTTGCAGCCGAGTGCGAAGCAGCGGGGATGCAGATCAATACCTCTAAGTCTGAAGCCATGGTCCTTTGCCGGAATCCGGTGGATTGCCACCTCCGGGTGCGGGGGAGAGTTGCTTCCTCAAGTGAGGGAGTTTAAGTATCTCAGGATCTTGTTCATGAGTGATGGGAAAATGGAGCGCGAGGTGGACAGGTGGTTCAGTGCGGCGTCAGCAGTAATGTGGGGGCTGTACCGGACCGTCATGGTGAAGAGAGCGCTTAGCCACAAGGCAAAACTCTCAATTTACCACTCCATCTACATCACAACCTTCACCTATGGTCACGAGCTTTGAGTCGTGACCGAAAGAACAAGATCGCGAATACAAGCGGCCAAAATGAGCTTCCTCTGCAGGATTGCTGGGCTCAGCCTTAGAGAAAGGGTGTGGAGCTTGGACATCTGGAGGGAGCTTGGAGTGGAGTCGCTTCTCCTACATGTTGAAAGGAGCCAATTGAGGTGGTATGGACATCTGATTCGGATGCCTCCGGAGAGGCTTCCTCTGGAGGTCTTCCAAACACATTCATCTGGGAGGAGACCCTGGAACAGACCCAGAACCCGCTGGAGGGATTATACCTCTCGGCTGGCCTGGGAACACCTCGGGATCCCCCAGGAAGAGCTGGAAAGTGTTGCTGGGGGGAGGGAAGTCTGGAATGACCTGCTCCACCTACTGCCCTACGACCCTACCCCAGATAAGCGGAAGAAAATGGATGGATGGATGGATGGATGGATGGATGGATGGATGAATGGATGGATGCGCACTGTGGGTATGAGCCCTTTGTTCTATTTGCATGTAACTATTCTCAAAATGACCTTGCTGTATAGGAGATCACAGTCTACATGTTTAAAATGG
>NW_007577780.1:803478-853195 GCF_000690725.1 Stegastes partitus
CCCCTCCCCCACTGGCAGTTTCCCTGCAAACACTAAAAATGCTGACTGTTCACTGAAGCCCAGCATCAGCCTGAATTCACCTTCCACCAGTGCCACATTAGCGTTCAACCATTCTGATCCACAAGTGTAACACAACACCAAAAAATAAATATTAGTTATTTAGGAATCTCTGACATCGCATGCATTCTTCTCTGACAAACTGTCACTTAGATTTACATCCAGTGCTGAAAGCAGCTTTTCTTTTTGCCTTTAGAGCACATTAGCTGGGTCAGCATGACTTTGGGAGCACTGTGGGGATGGAAGAATTTGTGCTACAGTTGTAGGTGCATGCTACTATAGGGAAAGCTGTATAGGAGGAGGTTTAAACAAAATATAACAGATGTGTATGCTGTTATCAGGTGCAAATAGACAATTCCAGAAAAGCTATGCCCTGTGGCAAGATGCACTACTACATGTAGATTTTCTAACTGTTTAGAACTGTAAATTCATCTGTTATGGTGAAAACAAACATATAAAGAAAACACACAAGCAAAGTGAGAATTCCACATTAAAATACTTGCCACATGTGCACTGTCCCATAACAAACACCATGTTCAAACATAACATTGCTCATAAGTGTACCTGGTACCACAGTACCTTAGGCCAAAGGTCAATGATCGACTTCATACTCGTATCATCAGATCTGCAGCCATATGTTTTGGACACTCGGGTGAAGAGAGGAGCACAGCTGTCAACTGATCACCACCTGGTGGTGAGTTGGATCCGATGACGGGGAAGGCTGCCGGACAGACCTGGTAAACCCAAACGTGTATTGAGGGTGAACTGGGAATGTCTGACAGAGGCCCCTGTCCATGGTGTTTTCAATTTCCACCTCCGGAAGAGTTTCTCCTGCATCCTGGGAGAGGCTGGGGACATGGAGTCAGATTGGGCCATGTTCAAAGCCTCCATTGCAGAAACAGCTATTAGGAGCTGTGGCCAGAAGGTCACTGGTGCCTGTTGTGGTGGCAACCCAAAACCCGCTGGTGGACACCAGCGGTGAGAGAAACTGTCAGGCTGAAGAAGGAGACCTTTCGGGCCTGGCTGGCTTGGGGGTCTCCTGAAGCAGCAAGCATGTACTAGCTGGCTAAAAGGGTTGCAGCTGCAGCGGTCATGGAAGCTAAAACCTGGGTGTGGGAGGAGTTCAGGGAGGCTATGGAGAAGGACTTTCGGTCGGCCTAGAAAAAGTTCTGGCAAACCGTCCGACGCCTCAGAAAGGGGAGGCAGGGATTCGCCCAGGCTGTGTACAGCCGGGGAGGAGAACTGCTGATCCACACTGGGGATCTTGTCAAGTGGTGAAAGGAGCACTTCAAGGAACTCCTGAACCCAGTAAACACATCCTCTGCTGAGGGAGCAGAGCCTAAAGACTTGGGGGTTTCTGCGTCCATATCCGTGGTAGAGATCGGCGAGGGAGTTAAGAAGCTCCTCGGTGGCAAAGCACCAGGGGTGAACGAAATTCGCCCCGAGATGCCGAAGGCTGTGGACATTGTCAGGCTGTCATGGCTGACACGTCTCTTCAATGTCATATGGGCATTGGGTACGATGCCTGTGGAGTGGCAGTGGCAGTGGGTGGTGGTTCCCATTTTCAAAATAAAGGACCGATTACTGGGGTATCACAATTCTCAACCTCCCCAGGAAAGTTTACTCTACGGTGCTGGAAAAGAGGCTCCGACCAATTGTCGAACCTTGGATTCAGGAGGAGCAATGCGGATCCCGTCCTGGTTGTGGAACAGTGGACCAGCTCTTTACCCTTGTGGAGCTGCTGAGGGGGGCATGGAAATTCGACCTGCCAGTCCACGTGTGCTTTGTGGATCTGGAGAAGGCCCACGGCCGTGTTCCCTAAGGGACTCTGTGGGGGGTAATGAGGCAGTATGGGGTACCAGGCTATGAGCCATTTGGTCCCTGTACCACCAAAGTGTGAGCTGTGTCCACATTCAGTCGGACACGTTCACAGTGGGTGTTTGACTCTGCCAGGACTGCCCCTTGTCCCTGATCCTGTTTGTGGTCTTCATGGACAGGATCTCAAGGCACAGTCAGGGTGAGGGGGTGTCTGGTTTGGGGACCTCAGGATCGCGTCTATGCTTTTTGCAGACAACTTGGTACTGCTGGCTTCACCTTCAGCACGCATTGGAGCAGTTTGCAGCCGAGTGCGAAGCAGCGGGGATGCAGATCAATACCTCTAAGTCTGAAGCCATGGTCCTTTGCCGGAATCCGGTGGATTGCCACCTCCGGGTGCGGGGGAGAGTTGCTTCCTCAAGTGAGGGAGTTTAAGTATCTCAGGATCTTGTTCATGAGTGATGGGAAAATGGAGCGCGAGGTGGACAGGTGGTTCAGTGCGGCGTCAGCAGTAATGTGGGGGCTGTACCGGACCGTCATGGTGAAGAGAGCGCTTAGCCACAAGGCAAAACTCTCAATTTACCACTCCATCTACATCACAACCTTCACCTATGGTCACGAGCTTTGAGTCGTGACCGAAAGAACAAGATCGCGAATACAAGCGGCCAAAATGAGCTTCCTCTGCAGGATTGCTGGGCTCAGCCTTAGAGAAAGGGTGTGGAGCTTGGACATCTGGAGGGAGCTTGGAGTGGAGTCGCTTCTCCTACATGTTGAAAGGAGCCAATTGAGGTGGTATGGACATCTGATTCGGATGCCTCCGGAGAGGCTTCCTCTGGAGGTCTTCCAAACACATTCATCTGGGAGGAGACCCTGGAACAGACCCAGAACCCGCTGGAGGGATTATACCTCTCGGCTGGCCTGGGAACACCTCGGGATCCCCCAGGAAGAGCTGGAAAGTGTTGCTGGGGGGAGGGAAGTCTGGAATGACCTGCTCCACCTACTGCCCTACGACCCTACCCCAGATAAGCGGAAGAAAATGGATGGATGGATGGATGGATGGATGGATGGATGGATGAATGGATGGATGCGCACTGTGGGTATGAGCCCTTTGTTCTATTTGCATGTAACTATTCTCAAAATGACCTTGCTGTATAGGAGATCACAGTCTACATGTTTAAAATGGTCAATTTTTGACAAAGATGGCTCCTAATCAGCTAACTTTCATCATCACACTTTCCATTACACAAATTCAATGGCAAGCTAAGTGCCTTCATTTCTTTTACATAATTTTTTGGTGGGAAAACATTTATTTCTCTTTTTGTGAATCTGCCTTGGAGCAGAAAAAGCAAGATGCTTAAAAAGGAACAAAGACCGACAGAAAGATGCACTAAATTGGAGTCAAGAGAGTAGCTGGCTATGACCAAAAAGCCATGGAATACACTAATTAGTATAACACAATATGAAATAAAAAAAAAATAAAATCTCTGCTATTTGGTTGTGCACCTTCTTTTGGTGATAGAGATATATTTTTTTTTATACTACTACAGTCACTGAGGTATGTATTACTACATTTGCTGAATTATGTTAATTAAAAGGGGGTTCTAATAAACCTAAAATTGTTTCAGAAAAAAAGCTGTATTTGCACCTCCAACGGTTCTCCATGATATTTAGTATGTTGTGTGACCTTGAGTTGGAATGTAGGATGAAGTGTAAGTATCTGTAATACATTCAGAAGAAACGTTGTATTCACATTTTTAGCACACGCTGTCATCCAGAATCCAGAAAGTCACTTAAATTTTCATCAGGTGCAATCAGCATGAATATAGCACAAAAACAGACAGTCAGAGTGACTGATGTTTCAAATTGTTGAGGGGAGTAGCACTTTTTGGTCTCGCAAAAAAAGGTCTGTATCTCAATTACTCTCTTTTTTTGCATAATGGACAAATGCAAATGCAATGTGGCTCATGTGGTCGATCCAAACCATTAAATGTGCTGTGAAATAAAATTTTCCATGGCAACAGTGTCCAGACCCCAGACCCAGCGCTCAGTTGGTAGAACTGACATTAATAGATTGCTAGCCTCAGTGGCAGAGCTTTACTGCAATAGCCCATCAGTCAGCTCTCAATCCTGATCTGGATGTGCCCACCCCTTACCCCTTCACACCTGTGTGAGTGATGACTTGTTCAGACCTGTACATGCATACCTGCAGTAAAGAAAGCTCTGTCATTTTCTGCACTGGCGTGAAAGCTAGCTTCTGACCACTATTAGAACCCTAGGCTTTCCCTGACCTATGTTGCCACGGGAAAAATTCACCTCTGCAAGCTGAGCAGCACGTACTGGACTTTGACCTCAGGAGTTGGAAAAGTTGGCCAGAACAAATTCAAAACTTGCTGGATGCCAGTACAGGGCACATTTCCACAAAGAACAAAAACAAACGCTTATTTAAGATTGCTGTACAAGTGGATAAAGACAAACAAACAAAAGAAGAAAAAAAAACAAATCCTAACCACTTATTCATTTGATCATAAGGGAATGTTGCATCGCACAACTTATCTTACAAAAGCATCATTAAATTTGATAAGTGGGTTTTCTCCGGTACATAATATGAGCTAGAAAATGAATTTTGAAAGCCAGCAGTCTCAGAACCTGCCAAGGTAATCAGAGCGTCATATTGATCAACAAGCCTATCCATCTTGCGTAGATCCAGTGTGGTCATTTTTGGAAATGGGGCAGCAGAGATCACATCTCATTATTCTAACCCAGACTTTAAACACCAAGTCTGGTGCAGCAAGTATTGTGGCACAACCGTATTGTAATGAGGCAGCTGCTGTTTGTGCAGCATATGCAGTGGATGAGTCACAGGTGCTGATCAGTTGACATGGTCAAGGTGCAAGGTATTAGGGGATGTGAGGGACAGGATGTATTAGTGGAAAGCATGATGAGTGTGACCCTTCCTCCAGCAGAGACACAAAGCGACAACAAGTACTTGGCACCAGCCTCACACTGATTGACTTGTCTCCACAGCGGGTGAGATAAGTCTCTGTCACCATTCGGCACACTGTGCCAACACCGGACCATTAACGGCGTTGTTTTTTCCACACAGCATTAAAATGCAATCAGTGTGACTTATTGTGGTCAGTTGTGCATTAAGACAGGATCACCACCAACTTCTCACACCATTTACTTGATGCTGAACTCCAATTACAACGAAGGTCACTAAAATGACCATTTTTTTTCAGATGTCTATACCTGTTGTGGACAGGGCCAGGGAGAGGAGTTCAAGTCAGATCAGATGAAGGCTTTTCTTTGTGCAGTTACTTTGAACTGTTTCCTTCCTTTATATCCCATCAAACTGTTCAATATATTAGAAATATTTTGGATATGTCTGTAAAAAAAAAAAAAAAATGCTATTACATTTGGAATATTGCTATGCAATAATAAAACACACCACAAAAGTAACAGATGTCACTTTATCATAAGTTTGACTAATTATAATAGATTGTAAAAAATAAATCTGCAAGTAACAGCTAATTTTTGTTTAATGATTTCATGATTGAATTATTTGGAATAGGCTGCTCGATGTTAATGCTAATGATCCAGTTTGTAAAAATTGCTGTATTTCCTTGATATTAGACAGATGGATTGTGCCATCAAGTGGCATAGACCGTCACTTGACTGACATGTAGCTGACAACAGTTTTTTACAGAGTGGGAAAAGCTCTTCTTTAAAGCCTGGGGAAGAAGAATTGAACAAACAACATCACTATTAGATAAACCTGGCTGTGAGTGAATAGCGTGACACCTTATGGAATATTCTCCTCTTCCATGGTTAGTAAAGAATATTCCATGAGTTTTATTGCACTGTGTGTCAAGAATTTACAAATGACATTGACTTCTTCCTTGTTTTCACTAACTTTGTTTCCAACAACTGAAAGTTATTGCAGCGATTCATGGCCACAAATAATAGATGACTTGATGAAGGTTAAATACAACTGAGAGAATGATGAATAATGAAAAACTGTCTGACTCAATCTACTAAATCCACCCAAATCTCTCCCTCTTTAACATTTATCTTTTGTCTAAACATTATTGAATAGTTTGGCTCGCTCTCATTTGAAACGTCGCCCGCCATCCCTCATCTGCGACGTTTATGCGATTCTATAATGCCGTTTCACTAAAACAAAGTTGAAGAGGGCACCATATAGACACATGGATTCCTTACTATCGAAGCTGATTGTAATTTTAGGCCACAATTCCTCTCTGCAAGCTTGGTTTTGGAGTGGCCGTGCTTTTACAAGGTTAGGATTCGGCCATACAGACAGTAAATACAGCCAAAAGCTATGTAGCTGCTGTCATTTCAATTTTAGTCTAATTTCAAAACTATTACCTAATGGACGTTTAAGAGCATATTTCATTTCACCCTTTGGTATCATTGCTATCACACAGCAGACACTTTCATTGGAATCAGCAGATTTACTGAGAAATACAGTCAGTTTGATCAACAAAGTTCAAAGTCTTCTTCCGACTGTATGTCATCACAAATGTGCCTTTACCCAGAAACTATAATCATAGCTCAACTTTAATTGGTATTATCAAGTCTAGGTAATATGTTTGCTTATTTTCCACCGATTTTGCCCTGGGTCATGTTTTACTGAATTAGGGTATTCATTTTTATATTCCTCGGAAACACCAATAATGAACGGAGAGAATGGCAAACATATTAAAATTGCATTTTATTTATAAAAATAGCCTAGGGTTCTACATGCACTGCACCCACTGTTTGTTTTTCTTTCTGTGGAATTGCAAGATTGTGCTGTACTCCTGCACACAGAGTCGATCACAACACTGAGGGTTTTTATACGTAAAGGAACTGACATAGCATGACTGTTGAAGACAATGCAATTATACAAATCTGTCTTTTGTCCAATATGGAATTACATGATATACGTTTATTCGAACTCATTGTTTTAAGATATGCTGTTCTGTAACCTGACTTGAGTTAATTACCACAAGGATATGAGTATCAAAGCCTCAAAGTTGAACTAGAAAGTGTTGGAGTTGCTGCAATCAGTATCTTCTGAAGTCTAGTCTCACAGTAAGATGTGCTTAAGGGTCTCTCCAGAGATCGAGAAAGGTGCCACAGAATTTCAGAATCAATAGGACTGTAGATTCCTTTCCTTGGTGGCTCAGACTTATTGATTTGCCATCCAAACATGCTGGTTTAAGCTTGTCATCCCCAAAGGAACTAAACTGATATGGATGCTTTAAAGGAGAAGTTATCTCTGTAATTATCAGATGAACCATTACTGTGTGGTACAGATATTGGCTTTGGGTATTTTATGTGTCTATTGTAATAGTTACTATTTTACAACCTGCTGTTACATCAATTAGCCACCACGTGGCAAATTCAAAAATCCAAGCCAGATCTGGTCGTCCATCTCAGTATCTAAAAAAGCGAAACATTGCCTCAGTTGTGCATGGAGTACATCATGAAATCAAATTATAGTCATTAGCATTGTCCTAAAATGTGAGGAAACGTTGACCTGCAGCAGCTCTAATCAGCACTATAGTTTGTAATGGGGGCCAAATTACCATTATTTTGTTCTGCACTTAGCTTCAAATTGTTGTCATGGTTTGTTCTTTTAAGGAGCACACTGGAAACAGAAAGCATTTAGCTGTCTATTTTTTTTAAGAGCTAGTATGTTAGGGAATTAGCACCACTAAAAGGCTGACTTACAACTGGCATACTTGGCTTGATTCTATTTCTGTGCTGCCATTTATTGTCTGGATAGGAACAGAATTTTTATACAATATTTGTACCCTGTGCAGCACCCACCTCAGGCAAGTCTCTCATGAACTGGAAACATTTCACAATTACCAGTGGCATTTATCTACTAAGTGAAGGCCCCCTGGAGCTAATAAATCTACATGGATTTATGAATATCAAATGGCAATGTGCAAAAGCAACCTTTGTAACTGTAGTTTCTGTTCGAGCTTCATAACAGATCATGAATTGAGGTCTGCAGTGAAGAAATGCTTTAAGAAGCCTTTTGAGACAAGCACATCAAATCTTAGTTCTGTATTTATTTGCATATTAATGGGTTTTGAAATTATAATCTTTACGACTAAAGGTTTTTAATCAAAGTTATTTCTGTCAGTAATATGCAACGATATTTATTAATGTGTTTTTGAAGACCTTCGCCTCGTGTGTTTATTTCCACGAGATTAGAATTCCTTCCCAAAAACTTTTCGATGGGGTTCTCTGAAATAATTTGCTACTGCCGTTGCACTGCTTTGCCATTATTCCCAGTTGTTTTCTTACCTTAATGGAATGCCCCACACACACACACACACACACACACACACCTACACACACACACACCTTGTCTTAGATGACATAGCATACAGCTCTCTCCTGCCTGTCTACACTGTTGCCTGGTGGATTGAGAGGCTTCACTTGCAATTTGGGAAAATAATGTAATCTCAGGATGGGCAGAATTGTTGAACCCTCTCTGAGATTACTCTCTCCTGCCTGCCTCAGTGATTACTGATCACAGGCAAAAGAAAGAAAAAGAAAGTCTTCCCTCTATGGTATGTTTCTGTTTTCATTCTCACCTCATCTGTCTGGAGAGAGTTATTTTCAGTAGGTTTTGAGAATTGGGCAGTCTCTCTACTACCCCCCTTCCTGATTTCCATTGCTTGTTGTGCTGCAGTGTTTTAAAGTCCAAAAGCATAAGTCGTGTTCTGTCTTGCATTTCCTCGAACTGATTTGCAATCGATGCATTTGTGAGTGCTGTTGTGGCAAAAGCAGAGAGGCTTATAAATGCTTCTGTGTGCCTAAGAATTTTTGTTTGTTATTGCTGATCATACACGTGTAAAGAGTTTCTCGATGGTTATTACATTAACACCTCATCTGTGAAAACTGTGAACAGGCAACAGGACATAACATTTATGCTGTGTATACGTTCTGATAATTGCATGGAAACATTACAACAGCCAAGTATAGAAGTATATAACACAGTTACTTGATTGGTTTCTGGCATTTATGGACACAGTCCCCCTACGGTAACAGCACTCCCAGATGGAACCCAACAAAGCCCCAAGAAGTTGACGCGGCCTCCAAACAAACAGGTCCCGAGCTAATCAGGCACCTATGGAATGCTTCAAAACAAGCCAGATCCACGGAGGCCCCACTCTGCTGCCAGTGTCCCAGACACCACAGGACGCCTCCAGAAGTCTCATCCGTACGTCTCAACAGGTCAAAGCTGTTATCAGACAGGTGGTGGTTACAGGTGCAAACCGATTTCAAAGCAACAACTGTCACATTACATAATTTTATTCTTACTAAGGGTAGTTTGATAGCATTGTCCACGCTGTACAATAATCTTCACCCATCTTTTTCGATCTCTTTTCCCGAACCATGAGGGCAGAAATGAGGGCAGTGTGTAAAGCGTTTACCAGAAAGAGTCTCCGACAGTAATAGGTGGAAATAGTGCGTATGAAGATGTCGTCAGAGGTGCGTGTTAAGGACCGCGTTTGAGCTTTTTTTGGATAGGGCAGAAAAACCGACTCATCAAGATATCTGGAAGACTCTTTCCAAAAGTTAATGTTCCAATTAAAATGTCCATCCCAGTGACAAATTCCTTTGAAGCCAGGCTCTGAACTCCAAATCACAGAGGCTCTTCTTTAAGAGAAGGAGAGAGTGCACATCACCATTCATGGCCAGTGTTAAACGATCTCATCTGTTGGGACTTCCTGTGATGAATGGTAAAAGTAAAGGAAGGATGAGAGGGGAGTTGAGGCTGAATAGCTGTCTTGCATCAATGTAGACCAAAGAGAGAAGAGAAAGTGTACCCATTACTATTTCTGACGTGGTGAGATTGATGTCACCCTTATTTGCCATCAGATTAGGGAAGCCAGGCGAGGTGTAGCTCTAAGCCAGTACATCACATGGGCGTAATTAAATGAGTGAGAGCACTGAATGCTCCTTTGAGCCTCAGTGTTGGAGCCTGAACGAAAAGACCTGTAACACATAGGTGGAACAATGTGCACTGATAGATGTCCTCACATGACGATGGAAGTAAATATAAAATCACAAGCTGAAGCAGCCAGAACTCAGTGAACCATACCGTTGCCAAGGATGCACAATCCAATCCTCCTGTAAACTATTATTTTAATGATGGAACAAAAAATGAAATATGTGAGGCTCTTTTTTCTTTCCATTTTAAAAGAGCAAGTTTATAAGAAAATGGAAAAAAAAAAAAGTACTGTCAAACAGACATTCACACAAAACATTTGGTGTTAAAATCCTGGTTGATCCTGGTTCACAAAAAAAGTTAATGACTTCTTTCTTAGGCCATGCTGTAACTTTTTGTTTAAAATCTGTCACCATGTTTTTAAAATCCTACTAACTACAGGTCACGGTCTCACAGTTCCTGTGTTTAGCTTTGGAGCTGCTGATCACCCATGATGCTCTGCTAGCTCTGTTTATCCAGGATTTTCTCGCTGCTATGGAGTATAATTTCCTGACACTTTCATAGTGGATGACATTGGACCAAGAAATGGCCTTTTTTAATCCCTGTTTACACCAGCCCCCAAATAATCCCAACAGTGACCTGCACCAACACAGTCCTCCAGAGGCTAAAGACGAGGAGGAGAGAGGCTGGAGTTCAGGTAAAAATGAGTTTCACATCACTGCTGGTGAGCCTTAGCCTTAATTAATTTTCTGTGTCCTTGCCTTTGATAATCAGTTATACTTTGTCTCCAAAGCAACCTCTGACACTCCCGGTGGACTGATCATCCTCCCTTTGGTGAGGAGTGTACATGTGCTGGAGCAAATCTTTTGCACTTAAGCAGGTTTCTCCTGCAGGCTGAGAATCCACGCTGGCTTTGTAGAGTCAATGCTCAATAACCTGTTTCTATGTAAGATCTTTTTCTTTTTACTTTCTGTGTTTATCCTGACAGAGGTAGAGGATTGTCCTCGCTGTGATGCCGCCATCAGTCGTCTCTAGAGATCAGCAACCTGATGGCCGAATCCAACCAAACACATTTCGGTGCAAAAGCTTTGGGCTTGTATTAGATTTAAAGAAAAATCCCTTTCTTTCTAGCTGTTACTTCTATCAGATTGGATAACCTTTAGCTATGGTGATACAGTTGTCACATTATAAGTAATTGTAAACAGTCCTTCTTCCCAAATGCATTGAGCGTAGTATAAATTATCCATTAGCCAGAAAGGCGCTTCATTTACATAAAAGAAGAAGGGGCTAACTCAGTGTGTCCAGCTGGTGCTCTAGCTGGAGCTAGAGCTTTTTTTTTTTTTTATTATTATTGAATGTCTATGGCAGACTTGATGCTGTCAGACCAGCGCTTTACAGCCCAGTGTGAAAGCGTCTGTTTCAGTTGAGTTTGTCACAATGGGTGGCTGATTAAGCATTAAGTTGTCCAGTGTGAGGGCATATAGACCCACAGACCCTCAGGTTTTCTTTTCTCTGCCACATATTGGGAAGCACAGGATTGCTGTTTTCATTTGTGCACAATGAGTGGTGTCTTGCACCTTTCTGATCTTGCGGTCTTTATGTTATGCTGGCCAGCAGTCTAGCCTCAATTAATATTCTCATTGCATCATACCCCAACAACAGGGTCTTATTAGTTGTGACACTGCTGGTATATACTGCAGCTCTGTGTAGCCAGCCTGTATGTTTGCCTTCTTTTTTTGTCATTGTCTAACATATATTCCAAAAGGACAGATCAATTTAAAGAGGTTAGTAGTATTTACTGAGTTTAACAAATATCCATCAATGTGAAGAATCCTCACTAAATGTATGACAGCAGGTGGTTGGATTGAAACTTGGAGCTGAATTCACCTGGATCTCCAGGAAGTCATGGTGGTAATGGGGAGGTAGCGGGTTGCACAACCATAAGTCAGTAATTGATAGACAGACGTGGAATGTTATTTCGAGAATGGCATCCAAGGACTAATTGTGCCAAGTAACACAGATCATTAGTCAAAAACAGTAACATCAGAACTGCTGTAGTAGTGAACTGGACAGAAAGGAAAAGTGAAGGTGACAAAGAAAAGACGAACAGGAGGAAACTGAAGAACTGCACTCAAGATTTTTTTAATTGTTCTTCCCTTATTCTTTCTATGCATTAGATGCACCATCAATAGCTAATGACCAAAATGGTAGTCAAGGCTGATGCTTTGAGTAGTCAATCAATGTTGTTTGAGTAAATACATTTTTAAATTGTAACATCTGGATGTTCCAGTGTCAGTGATCTGTACAGCTTCCTAAATAAAATAAATCCAATCATTAAAATAATTTAATGATTGGGGCGCCGCTATAGCTCACCTGGTTGAGCTGGCGTCCCATGTGCAAGGCTACAGTCCCAATGTGGAGGTCATGAGTTCGAATCCCGCTCATGACCCTTTCCCACGTGTCCTCCCCCCATTCTTCTCCCCTACTTTCTTGTCCCTCTCTCTCTCACTAACACGATCCAATAAAGGCACAAAGGCCAAAAAAATAAAAAACTTAAAATAATTCAATGATTTTACTTGCTGACTTCTCCTCTTCACTTCTGTTTTTTTTTTCTTTTTTAGGTGTATGAAGTATCAAAGTATGTCTGATGCTCTCATATGATGGTGATGATCTTTAATTTCAAAATGTTCCAGTGAAATCTGTTCCCCTATAAATCTAAAGCAAAAAAGCAGACTGTACATTCGCTGAGTTATGCTTAACTTTGTATCTACAACACATTTTTGAATGTAGATGTTTGTGAGGAACCAAGGGGCAAAGAGTAAGCACCGTGTTCAGACTTAAAATACAGAGCTGCTTATAGCTGTCACCTAAATAACTCCACGTACCTTACTGATTGGTCAAGCCTCGAGCTGCAAGGCTCAGTGAGTTCAAGAGACTAGCTGTTCAAGGACAGCAGTATTAGTCATCCCCTGTTTTGCAGCAACTCAGTCTTTCAGAAATTCACAAAATCATATTACCCTTTATAGATGTGCACTTATGCTTCACACTTCCTGAAAAAATGTACAGCTTGTGCATGTAAGTGGTGACACAACAAATTATTCAAGACTGGTTCGAACAGATGATGATGAATAAATGGTGTCTCATATTTACAGTTTGGCCATGACTATTATTGAGCAAAAAAAAAGAAAAAGAAAAAGCTGAACATGTTTCCTATGTGGGCTGCAAGGTGGCGCAGTTGGTTAGCACTGTTGTCTCGCAACAAGAAGGTCGCCGATGCCAGGCTCAAAAACATGTTGAGGTTAATTGGTGGTTCTAAATTGTCTGTAGGTGTGAATGTGAGTGTGCTTGGTTGTCTGTCTCTAAGGGTATCCCTTGTGACAGACTGGCGACCTGTCCATGGTGTCCTCTGCCTTCGCTCGCCCCCCTAGTGAGACCCTAGACCCTAGTGAGGATTAAGCAGTGTATAGATAATGGATGGATGGATGGATGGATGGATGAATGGATGGATGTTTCGTATGTAATTTTATGTTATTAAAGCTAACATATGACGCAGCTGGCTTTTGGGAAGTGTCTGTGGTATATGTATGCTCAATGCCAAATCCAGCCACCCTGAAATCCCAAATATGTACCCAAATCAAACTGTGTTCTGTCTGCCTTTGTCCAAGCTGCGTATTAGTAAAAAGTAATTTCCCCTGCTCAGTCATTGCTCCACAGTGCCTGTGAGGTGGATTTTTTTTTTTCCTGCAGCTGTCAAACTGTATCCAGGCTTTTTCTAGCAGACGACTGAAGGGCATGGCCTTAAACCCTGAGGCAGTTATACAACACAAAACAACAAATGCAAGGTAATTTGTTACTATTAATATCCAAGTATTTTGCTCTGCATTATTGTTAAGCCCTTGTGTACATGATATATTAATACAAATATACACACTGAATTAAATGTGACAGAATTAAACATAAAGTGTTGCCCATATACAGTATTTAAACTATGCACTGAATGAATCAGAAGCTGCTAATACAGCAGATCTCTCTGGGCAACTGTACTTTCTACATATCTTTGCTACCCCATAAGAGATATACAGTTTTTCACAGACACATGATATGGACTTGAAATCAGGCATAAATAAATTAAAATGTGATATCCCAGGGCTGAAAATGTGAGGTTGACTTTCCAGAATTGTACAAGTGACCACCATATATACCAAAATGCTGGTGCAGTTCTGTTAAATATCCTATTTAAATGCATGGGCTACAGTAGATGGAAACGGTATAGAGTTGAGTTGAGGTATGCAGAAATAAGAGGATCTTGGGTGAGCTGAGAATCTGAATACTGGTTTGACTCATGGATAACTTCATGTGGGATAACTTCATTTACTGTGACAATTGCTCCTCCTTTTTGCCACCTGTGAATTTCAACTGAGACAACTGTTCACATCCACTAAGGTCTCCATCCTATGGGGGAAGATATCCAGTAATATTTGTAATCACACACTGCGAAGGCTTCAAAAGTTTGCAACACCTGAAAGAAAAGAAGATGGCCAGTGATGTCACTTGTAATTAGATTTGAATATTAGATTGATGTTCCCACTGCTGGCAAAATCACTAACAACGTGCTAATTATACTCCCACTCATTCAGCCTGAGCCTAATTCATTTACTTGGCTGTGTCTCTGCAACCCTGTTGCTTTTTATCACATTGTTTGATGTTAAATAGCTACAGAGCTACATTAGAGAGCAGGTCAATAGCATTAAGAACAACTAATTAAACCAATAAAGTCTAGCTACCGTTCTTCACTAAGCAGTTCTCTGTATGACTTTAGTTAACATGCGTTTGACCTACTTGTCTAAATTGCCTTAACTGATTGCTTTGGCTGGAGGCAGTTAATGACTCCCCTCAATCAGCTGCTGAACATATGTTACAGTACGTTAAAAAAAAAAAAAAAGCCATTACAGGATTTGAGAAACTAGTGGAACCTACTCAGATCTCTCTCTATTGTATCACGTTATGCTTATATAGCTACTATAAGCAACACCTGCTGCGTTCTACGTTTTGCGTGTGTTGGACAAGTGAACATCTTTTCCTGCAGCTTAAAACAGGTCACAAGACACATACAATAGCTGCTCTGTAGTCGTGCCCTGACTGAATAACTTCTTTGTTGAGGCATTTTGATATTCATGAATATGCTCAGCCACTGTAGAAATACAATTATAATTACATATGTCTAATCCTCATTATCTATTGCTTAAAGTCTCCGTCCTGACTTCTTTTGGATCTAGGCTCGAGCTAAGCCACAAAACGCGCCACCAGCGGCGAATTACGAAGCAGGTGTTTTGTGACGATGCATATTAGATTCATATTTGCATTTCAGCTTCCTCAAACATCACAAAGCAAATGCATCATGGCAAGTGAAGCGTGGGCTAGGAGGCCATTGTAATGCGATTGTCTATTAAAATGAATCTTCTTCTTACGTTAAAATGTGCAATGTAAATGAACATGGTTGCTCTAAAATGATGATATCATTTCCTACTTAAAAACACTGCACTATTTGGCACAAGAAGTAGCCTGCAGGTTGTAAAAAAAAGAATTGTCTCAGGGGTTTCTTTTTGTCTTTGAATCCTTTATTCTTATGTTTAACTAGTATTGTGTTAGAAACTTAATTAGAACCACCATCTAAGCCCATATGCAGTACAAGATCTGCCGTTTTGTTTCCACTTGTATTCAGGAAATGCCCTCAAAAAAGTTAAATCAGTCTCGACACACCTAAATATCTGACAAGTGCTTTGGCGAAAAGCACCGCTTGAATGAAAATGATGAAACTCCTCATTTATTGCTAGAATACTTATTAATTCATGACATCAATCTAATTTTTACTCAAAAAACTATTTGTTCTGCAGTATCTTCCAGATATATTGCCATTATTGCAGTTTAGTTTTCTCTCAGGTCACCCTCAGGTTTAACTTGAGACAAAAAAATATCTGATAGCTGAGCTGCAAAGACATTTGCTCATGTTACTGGTTCCAAGACAATGCACCTGGTTGATCATGGTTACCCTTTTTTATTCTGAAATTTCCATTTGCACACAGTATTTGTGATAATTCAGCAGGTCAGGTCACAGCACTTTTGTGCACAGAGAGGAAGAACTTCCAAGAGCAACCTTGAAAACTGAAAGGTCATCTGTATGTTGTTTGTCCCATCCAACATGTTCTTAAAGTCCAAGCGTGGCATGTAACCGGATGTGATGAACATTAGGGTTTCTATGAGGTTCAAAAGTTTAGCTTTGTTTAAACTAACCATGATTGATACCGTGGCTTTGGGCCACAGTTTTTACTGCGGTTTTCGATGCCACACTTTATTGCTGGTGCTGCAAATGTTAAAGCACTGCAGTCAAAGGTCAGATGTATTTGTTTTCTTGTTTTTTATACTGTGATTTAAACTTACACACAGGAAATAATAAAATATTTACTATGAAGTTTTGGGCAGGCCAGAAATTATGGCACAGTGCAGCCCTCCATCTAACACTGACTTTATACAGTAAAACCTTTATGGTATTGTGATTTTTTGTGAGTTGTAAATTACTACACCTACTGCATCCTACAGTTTGCTGAGTAGCTATGCCTTCTTCCAGCAAATGCCAGAATCTGCAGAACTGCTCGATCTCCTCCTTCAGATTTCCTAATAATCATGTGACGGAGACAAGGCGGGTTGATTTTGTGAAGAGCCAACACTGAAAAACAGTTAATAATCATCACCTCTGCTGTGACATTTTACACCACCAGGCACAAGCGGGGTTTATGGATAACCTGCTGTTATCTGTGAATGAGGCCAAACCAACTGTCTACCTCCCATCCTGGCAACATCTGGTGCCATCGCTGGCAGTTTTACCCACCGATGAGTGTAACCTGCCTTGTTTGCTTTGTTTATCATAGTAGGCAACTCAGTTCACAGCCACAAGGTGACGAAAATATTCCATTACATTTGTGATCACATCTATCCTTTTTAGCTTTGGTTAAAATAAACTCTGTTGTGTTTGTAGAGTTAGTGTGGTTCGTTTGCACTGGTGTGAAAACTGTCAGTCAGAATATGCAGAGAATACTGTTCTTTTTTTCTTTTATATAATACCCTACATTTTTTGACATACTTGACAAACTAAGAACACATATTTATTGCTTCTTTACATGAGCTTTAAACTTAAATATATAGTTCATTGTTGTAACTTTTACTTACGGAGTAAGGTGACAAACACTGGATCAAAATATGATTGTTAGCTTAAAAAAACACATATGTCAATTTCACAGACATTAGATTGAAACAAGCATACCCATTAGACTTATTTCAATATATTGCCACCTGCGTGAAAGAGGTTATTTCACTTCACTAACCACATTAGACGAAACGCTAAACACTGCCTGACATTCTTTGAGATGGACAGTTTTTGTAAACACAGTCTGGGATATACTGAGAGAAACAGCAGATGTTTGGTGATGAAACTGGCAGTCATCCATTTTCTCTTCAAAGATAATATGTCTATTGACCAATATGACCAAGAAATCCCATTCCTACTTCTGACACTCTGAAATATTTACAGCACTTCTTCATTGTGTACAGTCTGCGACGGTTGAATAATCTGCAGATCTCTCTGGTGAATAAGTTAACGGTGCTTTTCATGTCTGCAGCAGCTCACGTTACAGGAGGAAGATTTAGGCCTTTAGTTTTAATATGGCAAAGCAGTGTTTTAGCTTTGTACTGTAAAAATACATTTCTCGCCTCATGCAAAATACAGAAATTACACACACACACACACACACACACACACACACAAACACACCTGGGATTATGAGAAATAAAAAAGAAATATTATGGAGGTCAGCCTCCTCTACTCACTGCTCTCTAATTAAAGGTTTGTTTATTCATTTTGTAAAACCACAGATTTCATAGACAGTGTAGCTGAATATGGTTGTGTTTTGGCCTCGCTCCACTTCTGTACCATATAATATCTCCACAGTACCCAGAGAATTATCCGATCAAGGTCAACACTCCCGTGGCAAGTTTGTTTTAGTATCTATTGGATCAGGACGGGCGCTGAGGGTTCTAGAGGGTATTGTGCGCCGGGTTAAAATACGCCGCTGATCCAGGAGGCCTGATGAGTTTGTGTCTCTCTGCCACCTAGACTGACTCTAAAGCAGATGCTCATCATTTGTTTTAGTCAAGCGCCTCTGTTGGAGAAGGTCAAGGAGGGTGAGTGCCCCCATGCTTCGAACGGGTCTGTATCCACGCTATTAAATCCAGCACTGTAGAGACTAATCACCGCCACAGAACTCTGCGTGCCGTGCCTGCGTTGCCTCATTTTACCCCTCCCCAGATATACAAACAGCCTTTAGATCTGTCAGACTCTGGTAATGTGACAGTGACTGTTGGGGACTTTATTCTAACTTGGGATTTAATGAGTTTCTTGATATCCCCCAAGGAGAGAGGGGGGACTTATCAAATGTCATTAACAAGATCCTTAATTAACGAACACTTGTATCACTCGCTAACGGAACGTGGACAAAAATGTCTGCGCTCCAATGTCATTTGATAAAGGGGTAGGTGAGGGGAGTCAGTCAGACACAAGTAGTGCACAAATAGCTCCAGCTCTCTCCATCCTTGGCACGAGGTGCACGCAAAGCATAATAAATCAGAAAATAATATAGGCTGTAATTAAAAATGGCAATAAGTGATCATAGATTATCAACCCCTATCAATGACAATGAATGGTTACGGCATCAACAGGTCTCTGGCACAGCTTAATATAATTAACACAAACAAAAGTTACATTTTCCTAATTGAGACAATGTAAATGAGCTAATTAGAGCACAAATTAAACAGGCGCTGCTTGTAGCGGCGTCTACCAGCGCAAGTTGGGCTGAAATTGGCATTTTTCTTTCCGACACGGGTTAGAAAGAGAGTTCCAAACCAAAAATAGGTTGGAAAAGTGAGTTTTGAAACCCCGAGCACTCAGCACCCAACGGAGCAATCATTGTGTCACTGGTATTGATCAACACCCCAGTCGAGCCACCAGGGATGTTTTAAGATCATTTTGGTCTGTGAAGTGGCAAAATCCTAACTTATTACACCTGTAACAGCTTCTTATCAGCACCCGCACCAGGCGTTGCCATCTCCAGATACCAGCACAGGATGGACTACAAGATTTAGGCTTTCAATATATATTTATTTGCGCTTTACAGTTGTTGGGAGGACTGAGACAGAACGACCTCCTTCCACACACCTAAAGTCCTTTGAGCTTCAAAGAACTTGCCTAGAATGAAACGGATATTATTTACAGAGCCATCACCCGGGAGAGACTGCGGTGATATGACTGATGCAGGCACGGGAGAATGGCAGAGACTGCTTGTGCAAGCGAAAACGTCGACGGGACAAAAAAAGTAAAGGCGATCTGTGAAGAACACCCTCACTTTCTGACGCAAGTATTTTGCAGTTGGCTGCCATCGAGCGCACGCATCAATCACATGTGGCACAGATGTGAACCGTGATGAATAGACTCCTGACAAGATGCTGCGACGAAAATAAGCTCGACAAAGAACTTGAATGATTATGACAGCTGAAATGAAAAAGAAAAAGAAAAAAAGCGAAAAAAGTTTTTGTTTCCAGCTGCAGTCTGAATATCCTACTTTCCCGGAGGAATTTTGATTTCACTACTTTCTACAGCTAATATATTCCGTTTTTAGCTAAGAGCTCGTATGTGGTAGAGCTACAAGCAAATCAGCATCACTTTCTTTGTCTTAATATTCATCATCATTTGCATAATGCTATTTGAATTTAAGATTATTTCACACAGCAAAACCAATTTCAATGGCTCAGTCATGTCGCTCGCTTATGTAGTCATAATGGTCATCCAACTGTGTAATTGGACATTTTAAACTGTTCAGCAAGTTAGTAACAAGCAACACAGCAGAGTAGACCAGTGCATTAAAGTTGAATGACAGTTGAATACCGAAGGAATATGGCCGTCACTGTCCACCACTTAACTGTGGCGTGCATTTAAAATCCGTAGTTAATGCAGATTATGTCAAAATGTCCATTAAGCGCTGCACAGAATGATGAATAATATTGCTGCCATGAGCCTTAAAACTTAAGAAATCAACTACAATGACTGTCAAATGACCTAAATGTGAATTTGTTATGAAATCATTCCTCGAGATTTCTTTCCTCATTCCTCTTTTTTTTATTTATTTATATTTTTATCTCCGTGTCCTTTTTTGGAATATCTGCTTAGGAGATTAGTGGCTGAGAATCAGTTAGAGTTAACTATGACAAGAGAATGACAGTTCATTTAGATGGTGAAAATTGCTGGTGGGATTTCCACAGGAGTGCCACCAAGCTGGGTTAATGCTGTTTGTGATAGCAGCTGACAGGACGCCTTTTGGGAAAGAGCATTTGGGATTCTGACCTTTCCTTTTGACAGAGGTCGCAGTTTTTTTTCTTTCTTTTTTTTTTTTTCTCTTCTTTTTGCGTCAATACTTAAAGCTTCAGTTTGGGGCCGGAGTCTTGACAGTGGGAAGCGTTTCTAAACCCCGAAGAGAGGAAAAAAACAGCTGTGTTGGAAAAATCTCATAGGCAGTCATAATGCGATGAGTGATGCGAATAAACTTTTTTTTACTTTAGAATTTGATAGATTTCGACCTTTTCATAGAAAGCTGATAGCAGGTGTAGTAAAGGACTTAGTCAGCCACGGGATTACATTCCTCCACAACTGAACATTCTCAGTCACATTTTGAACCAATAATGTTTTCTGTGGGATCACGTTTGTTTCCAACATATCACAAATACATTTCTAATCAACATACTTTTGACATTTTTAAAACAAATTTTTTACTCTCACTAGTTTTCAGTCAATCATGTATTAGATAGAGTGGAACTTGTCACACTGGTAAACCAGAAAATAGAGGAGAGGCTTCAAACAAATGGTCGAATTTTAACCAACAACATGATGTTTTTACAAAATCTTACCCAGTAATTTCGTGGCATTGCCTTAATCAAGCTTCTAGCATGTAAAAGACTTAAGCAATCTTTTATATATGAATGCCCCTTCAAATTGTCTGCCAAGTCTGGATTCTGTGTATCACGGTGTTTTCAGGTTTGTCACGGGTTGTGGAGCCCTCACTCACCACTGCACTTTGCTCGAGTTGAGTGGCCCTCTTTGGCGACGCGCTGCCTTACGCACTGGTATACTTTTATTTACAAAGCCATCCTAGGTCTACTCCCCCACTATCTATGTGATTTAATTTCTAAAACTCACAGCAATTACTGTTTGCGTTCCAATGATTTTTACTTATTAAATGTGCCAAAGGTTCATTTTGAATTTGGGAAGCACTGTTTTAAGTACTCTGCACCTGCTGCCTGGAACTCACTGCAGACAACGTGGAATCTAAAGGAACTCCTCACCCTTCGATCTTTTAAAAATCATTTGAGAGATTTTGTAGCAGCTACATATTGCACTTGTTGTTTCAATGTAGATTCTTAATCTTGTTGCTTATATCTAGCATGTATTTTACTGATGTTGTTATTTGTTATCTATACACCGCTTAATCCTCACTAGGGTCATGGGGGGCTGGAGTCTATCCCAGCCGACTCAGGGTGAAGACAGGGGACACCCTGGACAGGTCACCAGTCTATCACAGGGCTACACTTAGAGACAGACAACCAAGCCCACTCACAGTCACACCTACGGACAATTTAGAATCACCAATTAACCTCAACATGTTTTTGGACCTTGTGGGAGGAAGCCGGAGAACCTGTAGAGAACCCACGCTGCACGGGGAGAACATGCAAACTCCACGCAGAAAGATTCTGCGAACCGGCAACCTTCTTGCTGCGAGGCAACAGTGCTAGTTGTTATGTATTTTAAGTTTTTAATTGTTGTAACTTTAATGTTTCTCAGGCTGCTGTCTTGGCAAGGATTCCCTTGAAAAGAGGTGATTGTATGTCAATGGGACCAACCTAGTTAATAAAGTCTAAAATAAAATAAAAAATGTAAAAAGTGCATAACAAAGCGTGATATTTTCCGAAATTTAACCACGTAGCTCTGTTGCCTAACCTCACCAGAAAATGAGTTTAAAAAAAAACTAAGCAACAAATGGAACAAAACTTAAGTCCAAGACTGACAGTCTCTCATCTATAATGGAATATGAAGCCTGGTCTTCTGCATCCAAGTCCAGTTTCTCAAATCTACTTCACAATGTTCCTATCAAAACATAATTGAGATTTGCAGTTTAGTTGTTTACAAAACAAAAAACAACTCCCTCAAATCCCATTTCTTCTGCCTTTGCCACTTTATTACGTACCAAGTCTGAGTCACACTGGTATAAGTTAACGAGAACATTTGCCGGGTGGCATGCAGAATGAGGATATACTGTAAAGTCATGCTACAAAGATCTTCTTCCCGCACTCCGGAAGAATGATCTGCTGGTTAATGACCACCTCAGCTCCAGACATAACACCATTAGCGTAACCACATTACGGCACTTCCTGAGCATGGATCATATGGTCGTACATCTTAAGGTGCGCGGTGGTCGATACTTTTGTTTCAACAGCTTTCCTGTGTGTGCTTGTAACATCTGAAAAAGCTGTCAGGTACAATGATATCACTGTGCGAGGGAAATGGATACTTGCTGTCTATTGAAATGCAGCACTTACTTTTTATTACAAAAAATAAAAAATGCCATCCTTCTTTCAAAAAGTTTCTACTTGTTGGTGTCTAATGTTATGCACCAGAACAGCATGTTAAATTATCGTATGTGAAAATGTACTTGGCAATAAAACTGATTCCAACAAGATCACCCTGAATCCTCCCCACACATAGGAACTGACATGCCTCAAACAAGCAACTACTGGGTGGAAGGTCAGGACATTTACATAAACAAGAATTCTAAACTATACATGTAACTGAATTATAACCCAAACTGTGGTCCCTGAAGTGCACTATACAATCCATCTGTTACTGCTCTCCTCTGTCTCTTTCAGTCCTCTGACATTCTGTACAATTGCACTAAGTATGATCAGTTAGAACTAGTGAAGAAAAAGGCCCAATCAGTCATCCGTGTTCCACTCTCATTCACCAAGCAGAATATATTATATGAATCGTATACATTTGAATTATTCCCATTCCGTTGGTTCAATATTTAATTTTGGGGGTACTTGGCAGGAGATTGGTTTATCCCTTGACAGTCCTTTATGAAGGAGAAACACGCACATGCTTTGAAATCATTGTCTCACAGCGACACGGCACACGAGATAAGAATTCCAAAAGGGGGAAAAATGATTATGTGACCCATGAACTTTGACTTCATGTGGTCCAAAGAAAGTTAAAAGAAAGATTAATGCTCTGCAGTCTGTTTCGCTCTATGTAAGATGCATTATGCCACAGAATAATTGCTGCTAGATGGTCGCCTCAGCTTATGTTTCTATTCGTTTCAAAAGTATGTCCGTAATTAGACTTTATTTAAAATTAGCTCCAGTCTGTCCATTTAAATGGGGTAACAGAGCAAAGTATGAATCACGCTTTCTCTGTGCCCCGGCAGAGCAGCTGGTCTGCCAGATATTAGCTCCTTTAGTGTGCTGACCACTTCACCAAGCCTGATAATATAACTCTGAAAATTGGATATGGTCACTGAGGGACAAGCGGACTGAGGAAATCAGAATTACTCCTCATTTGTATGTGATTTACATTTTTTCCATCGGTCTTAAAAGGCATTGGACTCAATAAGAAGATTAAAAGCAAATATAGTTTTGACAAACCAGGGGCTCGGGTGAGAGCTATTCTCTTTCACGTCAGCTTTAAGTCCAAGACTTGCCGTCAGGCCTGGTTGCTACTGTAGCACATTAAGGGATTTAAGTGTCTTTTTGGCCCAGGATGTTTTAACCAGCCGCGCTCTGTGTTATTTCAAATCAACGTGTGAGTTGGGGGATGAAAAAAAAAGAAAGTAAAATTGCAAAGAAGTTGTGACCCTATAGCTGCGGTGAAATCAGATACAGTCGGCAGAGCTATATTCATACATAACATACAGTATAATCACACATTATGTATTCATTCATACCAACCAGTGTTTAGATGAGGGAAAAAAAATGTTTTAAATGTGTTAAATTATTCAGTCAAAAAAAAAAGCATAATAAATAGCGTAGTTTTCTTTTCTTTATTTCGTCACAGTCTGATTTTAAGTGGAATGAAAAATCTGCAGAGACCAATATTTAATTTTTATCTCAGCGGATAACAATAATACATTCTGTCCTGTCTGAAGTACGTTCAGACTCAGGCCATCTTTCCTGCTGTGTGCATGTAACCACACATTAACAACTCTGTATTGATCAATCTTAAAGAGCATTTCAAAGGCGTTGGTCCAGGTTAGCAAATTTGAGAAAGATGTCACAATAGACTGCTGGATTGACAACAAAAAGTCACAACAGCTCAGGAGGGTTGTGCTAAACTATCTCCTGGCAGGAGAGTGTGTGTGCCACTGGGAGACGGTCAAGGATTGGACTACCCTGTCATTTGGTTGACAGCTGACCCAAGTCCCTCACGTCCCCTGCAGTCTCCGCAATGACAATTTCACACCATGAGCTTCCCGTCTTACCTGGCCGGCAGAATTCCACTGAGTAGACAAATATCAAGACTGACCTCTGTGAAATGATGCCGCACGTCAAATGCAACATTTCGACAATCAGTTTCTTTTGCAAGCACAAAAAAACCCTGCATTTGTCAACTGGCATTACAGCTTTGCAACACAGTGTCCCTGAATCCAAGCGCTTGTCGTCTTTGTTAATGTTGCCAAGTGAAATGATGATGCAGCCCGTGGTTCTGAGAAATTCTTCCTCTTTGTTTTTTCTTTGAAACTTTCCAGTCTGTCAGTGCTTACTGAGGATATGAAAAGACCAAAATCAGACTTTTTCCAAGCATCAGTCTATGCCATAAGCTAGCACATTCCTCTTACAAACAGCAAACAGATATTTTGCGTTTTCTAAGGAGCCGGGATGAAAGAGTGAGTAAATAAAGTGTAGTGAAAAGATAAATGCAGAGATGGATGTGAGAGTCTTACACAGAGTTCTTCTGAGGTAAATCAAAAACAAGCCATTTCCTTTCTTGCTTGAATCTGGCTTTTCCTTTTCGTTCCATCCCCGTCACGATGGCAAAGCTCTGATAGGCAGTGGAAATCACCTCCAACAGTTTTGATATTTTTTTGTGCATTACGCCTCACAAGAAAGCTGAATAATCAGTTTCTCTAACTGTGTGCAACATTCTTCCACTTTGTTGTGCATTTTAATTATCTATAAACTGCAGGACGGTTCCTGTATGAACAGTTGTGCGTTAACTTTCAGGGAAAAAAGGGTGGGGAAATAGCATCTTATTGACTTTACAAGGTCTGTGTTTCCTCTGTCAGCCTGGACCAGGCTTAATTGGCCGTACTTCAGAGGGACAATGATCCTAAGCCAAAGTTGCCTCAGAAGATTATAAGTTGTGTGCTTGCAATCCAGCAGACGTAATTGGGTGCTTAAAAAGTTAATAACTTTTGAATAAAAGTGTTCGTCAGCTTTTTAGCACATCACATGTAATCTGTGACCAGGGCTCCAGTAGCTTGCATGCTAATGACGACTATACGGATTTAATTAAACGATTTTCCTCCCCTTCCAGTGTATTTGACTTCATGTTTCAAACGCATTCCAACTTAATTTCTCAGACGGTATGATTTGAATAATGCCTTTGCATAAACCACTTTGAATTTAATTAAGATTCCTGTTTGTCTTCCGAAATCAACAGTTATCCCTCCCTTAGTTCTGAATGTGTTTTGCCAGCCGGAGAGACCAAACAAAAAAAGGAGCCCCGCTTTTGTGGATTACAAAGTTTGCTGTTAAGCGAGTGTGTAGGGACACTACATAAAATATAAATCCTTAACCTTTGGCATTACATTCTCTTCCTCAGCAATAAATACATAATTGCATATTTTAGTACTTGGGACCAGAGAAATCCAATGCTTCTGAGTGGATCATGCTGCCAGGAGAGCAGCGCACATTCTGATGACAGACCGCCCTTAGGTTAGCTTTCGGTGGAGAATAATTGAGTAATGAAAACCCAAATCAGATTTCTCAAAAATGAAAAATGGATTTTTTCCACTGTGCACACACTGTTGTGGGAGCTGTAAACATGTAACAAGTCAATTCTAGGCCATCCAAATTTATTTACAAAGTTCTTTTAACAAACAGGGTCATTGTAAAATTCTTTACAGAGCAACATAGCAACAAAGCACATGACTATAAATAATAATTAAAAGCAGAGGGAGGAAAAAAAAAACAAAAAGCGCCTGTATGTAGAATGTTTAGAAGCATGTGTGTGTGTTAAGGCTGTGCCAATCCACAGAGGAGTACAACATAAACCGCAGAGCAGGAAGCATCGGGATTGCGGTAACGCACACAGTGGGGATAAAGGTAAAACTGTAAGCCGTTCTGAATCAGGGGTGTTGTCGTGTTCGGGATCCAGTGGAAGCGTTTTCCCCAGAAGGCCTGTTAGCATACACTTGATAGGCCTCCTTGTTACCTCCATGACAAAGCCATGAACACACACATACACACACAAAAAAACACAGAACAAAGCTACTACTGAACAAAACGGGCCAGTGCTTTGTTCTGTATTCATCAGCCTGATAAACAGTAATAATCACAGTAATGATGTCTGTTCAAGGGCGCTTGGGAGCTAGGGAGGTGGATAAGGGGCATGTGCGGGAGAGGGGGGGTACAAGGGAGGAGATGGGTGTTGTTAATCTGAGAGGCTGTGTGGAGTTTAGAGGGATAGGGAGGGGCGCCGTGGCTGCTCACACCGAGATAAGGCTGCCTTCCTGCCACTGGTTACCACGGCCTCAGCCTCTTCCCAACAAGACTGGCCTAGCTGCTCCCTTTCTAGGCCAGGGATTTTTTTGCCTGCGTGCGATAAGATGCTCCTGAGCATTGCAAAATAGCACAGGTATTAGCCTGCCCTCATCTCCACAAAAGGAACGCCATGGAAAAAAGCGTGAGGGGACGAAGAGGATGAACCTAGACAGAAGCCAGCCACTATTCTGGGTGAACAGATAAGTGGGGCTCTGACAAGGGGTTCAGAGAATGGGAAGGACGGCCAGTGGCACCCCTGCTGGGCCAGATGAAGACAAGCTCACCATGTGGTCTCGTCATCGACAGCCCACTTTCTACCCAGAAAGCAGCAGATTACTGTTATGTATTCATCTGGTAGCTTTTGAAAAGACACATAGAGTAATCACTGTATTATTCCTCAATTAGGCTTGCCTTTTATTACACTATACATTTAGCAGATGTATCGAACTTCTCGGATATTGACGCTCACTTATCACTTATTCAGACGCCGCATTATTACGTATCTATTATCTTGATGATTGCCAGATTCCAAAGCAAAGGAGACAAATTGTAAGTGATATGAAGTCACGCGATTAAAATCTAACCTGCTGACTGGTGGGCAAAACAAATGAGCAAAAATGTGTCAGACATATTTGACGTTTGATTATATGACTGCATATAAAAAACAGTAACACAAAAAGGCCACACTTTGATGGATGACAGCCATAAATATCAATCCATGCTAATATTTCTGTGAAATTCCACGAAATAAAAACAGCATATGTGTTTTCTCCAAGCGATTCAACATCACAGGGCGGCTCAGAGGGAAGGAATGGCAACGTCAGTCTCCCATCCGAAATGTCGAACATATTGCAAGCTCTTGATTATCCGCTGATTGTGTGTGCCGTATTAATCAGTATTCCATGACACAAGGATATTTCACAGTGAGCTCCTGCACCGTGAGTAACTTCTGAATGGAAAGAAATGAACAGATGTCCTAATCTACTCTACAGTGAGTCCAGGCAGAGTTTAATTACAATGTGCACAGTAGCACAAGTGAACCTGCCTGATTGAAGTAAACAGTGTGTGATTGTCAGCACATTACTTCGCCCCTGCAGAAGTAACTTTGTGTTTAATTAAGGACTGTGGAGCTTGCGTTTAAAAAGATGTGCTTCACGAGCGACGGCGTCACCGTCCGCTAAGTGACACGGCCGCGGACAGATTTCAGTCTGAGCGCGAGTGTTTCGTTTAAGACAGAATTTAGGATTGCTTTCAGGGTGGTCGCTCTAAGTGTCCCTGTCACCCGCAGTCCTGACGGTCGGCAGGAACAACTCACTGCTCCACTGAGAGGAGAGAAGAAGAAAAAAAAAAACAGCTGCCAGGAAGGAAGCAGAGTGAATCGCCATTAAACGTCAGGTGTCTGTAATTATTTCACTCAGTTTAAAGGATCTAAACACTGGCGTTCAATACCCTTACCGTTCCTCTGTAAGAAATACATATTTTCCTCTTGATATCACCCAGTTCCACCTGCCATAAAAATGTGCTTTCAGCTTCAGGGTGAAACTGCCAAAAAAGCTTCTGTCAAGGTTTTGCAAATGTGGACCCTTGTCTTTTGTTTTTTTTTTTTCTTTTTTTTTTTTTTTCGAGTGAACACAAACCAAAATAGACACAGTCTGTTTCTCATCACATCGTAAACTCCATCAGTCAATTTCACCTTATCTTGCTGTTCTCATTTGAACTTTGAAAAATAATGATTTCTTTAGCTGCGCGTTTTCTTTGGGCGAAAGAGCAAGTGGAGGAGGAGAGGTTGTTTGTAACGGTGCGCGTTTATCCTCTCCTCATTTGAACGCCATTCAGGTTGTGTTTCATTTTAAAAGATTTATACGTGAGATTGTGCAGTCTATTAAAATTATTGTACTGATACAGATGGCCTAGAGCTAACTATCAAATAAACAAAAAGCCTTATTGGGGAAAAAAAAAAAAAGATTAATTAATAGCTAGAAAGCCATGATGACAAAAATGCAACACACACGCAACCTCATTACCATACTGTAATAAAACGGCCATCAAAAGCTGAGGGTTGATTCAAATGAAATTGTAATTTTTTTGTGACTGTTCAACATCCCTGCTTTTGTCAAAACTACAACAAACATGAGGCGATGAGGCGACTTGAATTTCCTTAATTTGTGACACCCAAAATCCGATTCCATAAGTTCAAACAAGGAAGGCCATATTATCGTTCAAATCTTTTAGCAAAACTCCAACAGCAGGAGGTCATTCAGTATAAGGTATCATGCACCTGCTGCATGTTTTATCACACTGAGCCAGAAGCTTTCACAATCTGTAAGCGCCACAGACATTTTCAAAGTGGTGATCAGATGTAATGCAGTAAACCCAGAATGCCTCGAGCACCTGGTTTTTAATCCTCACAGTTTGGGCAATATGAAGCTTATTTTATTGGAGTGCCATGGCAGTGGGTGAATTCAAATCACTGTCATACAATATTAATTGCCTTGTGTCCCAGCAAAATTGAAAAATCCAGGACTATGAAAGATGCAAGGTCACAAACAGAAATTAATTTTGTCTTTCTTTCTTTTTTTTCTTTCTTTCTTTCAGGACATTGTCAATAAAAATCTGTAATTATGTTTGATCATTTTCTTTCTACACCAGGGGTCCAAGGTAAAATCGTGCATGACTCTCATATTTCAAGACGGAATAAAGCAATAACATTTCAAGCGTCTATTGAGCACCCAAGACATCTAGATCAGATTTATCAGTGGAGTACATTTGACTGCTGCATGCCAGCTCTCTGACTGATCTACTGCCTTCATCTCATCTGGAGAATACAACAATATTATGCTATTTGGCTTGCAAGTACCAGTACACATCGATGCATATGCGCAGTGTACAGAGCTGTGCAACACATTTTAGCGCTTTAAATGTTGAGATTATTACCCATCACACACCACCATCAAGGAGGTCGCAGAGCCCTGATATGACTGTCACTGAGTCAGTCTGGGTGTACATAAAGACAGAAGACACCGAGGCCACCTTAACACAAAGGAAAACATGACAAGTTCTACCTGGAACATCCTGCCTGCTACAGACTGTGAACTGTGCACTAGGTGTACCTGGGAGTGCATCGTGCCAAATATTGATCCGAATTAGGTCTTCTCCATTTATTACACTTTGGGTAAAGTTTACTGATAAATAATATATACTGATGCCATTATTTTCAAAAGCATCTTAATCATAGTGGAGGAGCAGATCAGAAAACGTTGTTCTGTATTTGGTGTGAATGGGTCTCACGTTATTGTGCTGATTGTCAATTTTACCAATATAAGGTAGGAACCCTTCTGTCTAGGTAGGGGTTTCCAACCAGAAGGGGACAAACCAGTTTTTTGACCGCTGAGCAACACACATAAAAATTACCGTATTTATGGATATTGATTTGGAAATATGCACTTAAAGAAGACTTGGATATCAAACAAAGAAACTGTGTGCATCGTAAAGCAATAAGAGTTTGACTTTAATTCATCAGACATAGGTAATATCAATTAAGTTTTCCTGTTTGGATTCCCTCAGTGGCTTAAAGCATTGGCTTAGCCTCTACAAATAGCGTTGAAAACATCTCATACCACATGTTCCTAGGTACTACTGGCTGCGCTGCAACAGCAAATTATTTATGTAATAGCAGAGCGCACAGTATACTGTATCAACCAGTTAAACCTATCATTTGTTTTGACATTTCACACTGGAATTTTTTTTTTTTTTTAAATGCTGTTTTCACACATGGCACTACTTGGGTTAAGAAAAGCTTGTAGATAAAGCCAATGGATTATGATTTAAGGGTTGACAAACAAGAACAGTATTGTAAGGTCAGGGAAGGGGTTTTGGTAAAGGTTAATAAAAATACTACACGGATCCATTACAGGGGGTGAACTCCTGTTTCTTGCAAAGTTGATGGTGATGGATATTATCAGAGATGTTTTAAGAAAGAGAATCACCACTTAAAGAATCCTGAATAGAAATCTATGGAAGAATTCCTTGATGGTAGACACATGTCTAGCCCCTTGACCCAAAAAGCCAATCATCTGCTGATCATTGAAAAACCTCATTTAATAAGGAAGATAATAATTGCCCTGGGGCGTTGCCAAGATGGTTACCAAGTGACACGACTCGCTTATAAGGTGAAGGATATTACTCACATTGTCGCCTCACTTTCTACCTTGCTACATGAGATTAATGTCTCAATATTGTAAAAACCTTTGTCATGGGGGGTGCTGGAAGTGGGCCCAGATGCAGACACCGGGGGCAGGTTATAAAATACAATTGGCTGTAATCACAGAAGCTGGTACAAAAAAATCCAAAGTGCAACAAAAGCTGCAGAACAAACTGAAGCAGGAAGTAAAATAACACCAAGGGGTTCAGAAAACTAAATGTACAAATCAGACGCAGGTGAGGAAACGAAACTCAGGCAGGTAAACAAACAGGTGACCACAAGGTAAGGCTAATGGAGTCACAGCTAACAAAGACACAGGGCTATATACAGTATACACAGAGAGCTGATTGACAAGACAAGACACTGGTGAAACTAATGAGGCGATAAAAAAAAGGAGGGAAAACACACAAATGGAGAAAGTGCAAGCACCAGAGAATGGTAAGTGAGTTTGAAGTAGAAACAGAAAGAATCCAAAAAGGGAAGAGGAAAGTACATAAAGACAGAGGGAGACAGAAAAAGGTGTGAAAAAGAAAAAAAGAAAAAGAAAACTCAAACCAAACCTCAAAGATTATGATAAATGAAGCCTTGGACAGAGCACAAAGCCATCATTGTACCTTCATAACCAAATGAACCAACTGGGCCACTTAAGAGTCTACAGTGTTCCCTGTGACTGTCACAAGAAGCAACATGGGATCAAAAGCACCGCACAGCTCCTGGGAATGGAGGCCTCATGGCAATCTGTACTTCTTACTCATCTCACCAATAAATGAGTGTGTGTGTGTTTCTGTCCCTCGCTTCTCTTGATCACCGTACAACCTACCAACATCACACTTGGCGGGTGTATTGCTGGAGACACAAGGAAATACAGTGTCGACATTGAAGCTGTTTGGACAACCACATTTCATATTTTGGCTGTTACGTTTTTAAGTAACATTTTTTTTTTTAATATTGACATCATCAAGGGGCATTTGTCATTAGGGGCCACTGACAGGGCACTCACAACAGCTCAATGTTCATTGCCACCTGATTTAAAGCTGGACACTATTTTAGGAAACTATCAGCTGTCCCACTATGCGTTTATCCACCCCATGTCAAGGCAAGTGGCTAATAATGTTTGACTGTTTAGTAGTGGCTGCCTCTGATGTCATTAGCTGGGCTCAGACAACCACAGCAATCCATTCAATAGGTGTATCCTTGTAGCTGTTCTCTTTTAGTGTCCTTTGTATTAGTTCCACACCGAAATCTCACTTTGGCCAATTTTTTGTGTGAACTTATGTTAGGTCTTAGCCTACACATAAAGTATGAATCTGGGTATTGTCATATATACCCGGAGTCATGGCCGAACAAACTCACTCCGGACTCGCTCGTAACTTTTGGATGGATTTCACCTGATCAGAGCGAACCGAAGCTTGAGGGAGAGTGGTAAGAAGAAAGGCTGGGGACTCGCCATGTATGTGAATGAGAGATGGTGTAATGCTGCCACGTTAGTGTTAAAGAACGGCGCTACACAAAGGATGTTGAACTGCTGGTAGTTGGTTTGTGGCCGTTTTGCCTGTCGAGAGAGTTTTCGCACATCCTGGCGATTGCAGTTTACATCCCCCCCTCGGCTGATGCTGCTGCGGCCTGTGAGCTCATCCATAGTCCAGTGTCCCAGCAGCAAACATCATACCCTCAGTCTCTGATCATCATCTCAGGAGACTTTAATCATACATCGCTCTCTACCACACTCCCCACATTCAGCCAGTATGTGGACTGTCCAACCGGCGACGGTGGGGCCTTGGACCTGCTGTGTGCGGACACCGGGATGCATATTACTTAATTATTGTTATTTTCTTGTACTTTCTTTCTACACTGAACAAAAATATAAACGCCCCATGTCAAATATAAGAGTTTTATGAACATTTGGGTTACGCAATACATAGAGAAACTCAAAATATATTTTCAGTAATTACTGATCTTCATATCGGCATTGATAACATCGTGGTATGGCTATTTGTAGTGGACTGACAGTCCTTTGAACATGATAGGGGTCAGGTTGAGGAGTTTGATTTTTCAGTATCTTGTGTGTCCGCCAGCTGCGTCTCTCAGAGCAACACATCTTCTTCACATGGAGTTGATCAGATAGTCTATGGTGGCCTGTGGAATGTTATTCCATTCCTCCAGGAGTGCCACACGGAGCTGACCCACATTGCCTGGAACTGGAACACGGTCCTGGACACACCTACCCAGAACATCCCAAAGATGCTCTATTGGGGACATGTCTGGCGAATATGCAGGCCAGTCCAGAACTTCAATGTCCTCTGGTTGAAGGAATTCCATGCAGATGCGGGCAACATGAGGTCGGGCATTGTCATGTTGAAAGGTGATGTCATGCTGGCACACAAACGTCACAACAATTGGGGTGAGAATCTCGTCCCGATATCTTTGTGCATTAAGGTTCCCTTCAATGAAGTGCAATGGTGTTCTATGCCCGTATGTGATGCATGACCACACCATAATGCCACCACCTCCATGGGCAACCCTGGGCATAACATTTGCATCTGCAAACCATTCACCCACGTGTCGCCAGACACGCTGTCTTCCATCTGCACCATACAACTGGAACCTGGATTCATCCGTGAACATCACTCTTCTCCAGCGTGCCAAGGGCCATCGGACATGTGCATTCGCCCATGCTAGTCGGTTCCTACGCCGGACAGCAGTGAGATCCAGACCACGGTGAGGGCGCCGAGTATGCAAGTTGGCTTCTCGTAGGCGGCTATGGACAGTCTGAGGTGTGATGCGTCTGTTGTGCAGACCAATAGTCTCATCAGCTGTGTGTGTCGCTGGTCTTAGCCGATCCCGCAGATGGACGAGCCAGATGTGGCGATCTTGTGCTGGATGGTCACACGTGGCCGACGAGGATGAGGTCGATTTGTAGTAGTGCCAGTTTGTTGGAAACGAACTCTTAAACGGCCTATGGTCCGATAATGGACATTGAACTGTGCAGCTACTGCTCTGGTGGACATCCCTGCATCCAACATGCCAATGGCACGCTCCCGCATAACTTGCGACATCTGAGGCATTATGACTTCTGACAAAATTTGACATTTTGGGGGGAACTTTTATTGTCCCCAGTCCAAGGATTTTCCAGCTGTTGCTCATTTTGTCTGATCACCCACTGGACATGCCCCACCCATGCACTGAGTAAAAAACAACTCACTGAGTAATGCTCACTGACAGCAAGTTGGATTAAAAATTATACACAAATCAAGAGAAATATTACTTTTGTACAATAAAATGTCAACAAATGTTCATTTACAGTTGTTACCTCCACATGGCAACAATATTTGACATGGGGCGTTTATATTTTTGTTCAGTGTGAGTTTTGGATGCTGCTGTTTACAAAAGTTTCCCAGGTCCGGGATAAATAAAGCATATTCTATTCTATTCTATTCTATTCTATTCTATTCTATTCTATTCTATTCTCTATATCTTGGTTGCCATCCCATACCAGTGTTGTTGAATGACCAAAGTCAAACGTTTGCAACCCGAATCAGCTGTGTAGTCCTTACGCAACCAAAGACTTCTATCACTTGTTCATGCTGCTAGCCACAATCAGTCTGCTATGAACAGGCACATTTGGAACGGGCACTGCAGTAGCATCATCTGAAGATGCCTTACGATAACAACGCCCATCGTACACATCAGCAGTTCCCTTTACATTTCTGAACAACATGTTGAACATGATGCCTGACAAGCTGCAGAAACTTTCAGTGTAGCCATGGTGACTTCTATTTGAAAAAAGTTGGCAACACACCACGGGGTTGTTTTCTTACAGTAAAGTTTACCGTGCAACAAGCTGGGAAACAAGCTATAAATATGCTAAACTGACAGTCTCATTCAGGACATTGAATGTAATAGATCTATGGCTGCAATTATGGTAAGATGGAGAAGAGAAAGATTGTCATCACCCCCGATCTCTGCCTTCTCTGCAGGAAAAGGTCTGGTGACTTTGTGGTTCACCGCAAGACAATTTATTTACAGCCCTCCACTTGTGGCTGTGTAAATATTCTTCATGAGAGAGGAGGCTGTCACCAAAGCACCGCACTTCATCAAAAACAACCCTTTCTTGTCAGGGGCTAATGTGAAGGTGTATATCACGGCAGGCGTCCGCCCTCTGTGTAGTGAGACGCAGGGATTGTTACGAGGAATGGGGCTCCCAGAGGGACTCTACACCTCCACTGAATGCAAGTCTCCTTCAGTTAGGAAGTAACACATAATCTTTCCTGACAGTAGCTACAGGAAGCAGTGGGATTGTTGTTGTACAATAACCTACAATGAGAATGAGCATTTATTGGGGTAGACTTGAGGATTCTTGCAGCTTATTACATCATACAGATTGCTCATGTCAGCAGGCCCCCAAAGGCGGGTCATTCTGTGTGTCTAGAAATTATATTTCTTGCCAGTTATGGAATGACACATCTGCCTCACTATAACAGTAGTCATAACTGTAATGGTAAATAAGGGAAATAACCATCCTTTTTTTTTTTCCTGTGTTGTCTGCAACTAGCCTGAAGTTTTCGGTATGACCTCCTTAAGGAGTTGTTATTGGATTAGGCTGTCATGCCACCGGACTGATGCATGATCAAACACTTTTATTCTCCTCAGCAGTCTTTATTACACACAATCTTTGGGGGGGGGAGGTGACTCATAAAGAGCTGTTATGAATCACTTACAGATGGATGCTTAGCCTGCAGTTAGAAATGGACTGTACAATATGAGATGGAGGCATCTAATTTGAATCATTATGAGACTATTGTGCCATTATCAGGTCGCTTTCATCAGGTTGTGAACCATTAGCATGATTTCCAAAGCTATTTCTTTCCAAAGTCTCTAAATGGAGGCCTAGATGAGGCCTATGGTCTATTTAGAGGGACCTCCTGGGGGCTAAAGTGCTCACCACTCAAGGATGTATAATTTACCCATATGCTCATTCCCTCACTCTACATGCTATCATAACTAAAATATTCATAGTTGTTTAAGCTGGTACATTTGTAGATCGGTTTACATCTTTAAGAAGTTGAAGCAGGAGCAACCTAATAGCTGAGGGTTTAGGGTGCTTACCACATGGGTGCTGCATGCCATTCCCCTACTCTTTTTACCCAAAATTCCTGTCTCTTTCCTCTGGTGTCTCTGTCAAATAAAGGTATACAAAAAGAAGTTAAAGTACTTCCACAAATGCCATAACTTGCCATCATAACTTTCTCTATTCTAATTTCTGTTGTTAATTGATACTTGATATTAGCTTAATTAGTATTGGCTCAGATTGCTGTAGACCAACACACACAATTAAGTAAGTGGATTGGCACCTGACATCAGACAATATCTTAAGTACGTTTTGCATTAGCTCTCAGTCAAGTAAAACTGAAAACAATAATTTGTGCCTGAGGTGACAACGTGCTTATAATCGCTCTTACATTCCAGAGTCAGTAATCACTACTTATGCTTGAACAGCCCACTTTGTTATCCTTGTTCTGTATGTACTGTATTGTGTTTTCTGTTCATTAATGGACACCACAAGGGGTTCGCGTGTCTTGTAATTACCTGAAGCTCATTCTTGTAGGGCTGTTGAGACAAAGACACAACAAGTTTGACAAAACAATGCCTTGTAAAGAGAGACAATGCCTATCATCATGCAACCCACTCCTTTACAGCATAATCAAGAGGATAATAGCACCTTTGTCGCTGACAATGCAAATATAACACAACGTGAGGAAAAAATGATAATTGCCTCATTAGATATGTGCATTATCCCAAACACGAGCAGACTCTTTTGTGCATATTTAAAAAGAATACTCATGTGGAGATGTGATTTTTGTTGATATGATACATGCACACAAATTGCAAGAACATCAGCTGTAATTAAAATGACTAGGCTCATTTGTTTAGCTGCAGTCACAACCTCTATGAGAAGTCCAGGAACCATGGTGGTCAGCACCTGAGATGTGATGAAAAAAGGCACCTCATGTCTTGATCCTTTTTGTGCTCATTCCATCCAAAACAAGATGACAAATCTGTCTATTTTCAGGCACAATACCCATTAATCACTGTAAATGTTCCAGTGCTCACCAAACAGCTAATTTTCAACTACCGTCCCATGGCCAGATGTTTAATTAGCCATTAAAATAATAATAAAAACCGCAGCATGTAAAAACAAAAACAAGATAAAAGCTAGCAAATACAGTGCAATCAATTAATATAAGACACTACTGAAGAGACAATTGACGCAGGCTGTTAAAGCGTAACAACATAAAATCCCATTACATTACAGATGACAGCAGTAAAGCCAGAAGGGACACAATGTAACAAACACAGACTAAAAGCAAATGAGAGCAGACAAGGCAAACACGCTGCCATTAGGTATGATGGCAGGTCTGGTTGATTTTTATCCAAGTTTTCAGATTGTATGCCATGGAACAGTAAGAATCCCTGCATCACATAATTATTGGAAAGATGTTATTGTGAAAGCTGTCTGACCAAAGGATGCCTTCCTCCTTTTGATGCATTTTGCCATAAAGCTTCAATCAGAGTATGAATTACATCAGGATCTCACATTTGAACCCAAATCACATTTCGGGATTTGCTTTGGATCATGATCAGACGGGCTATCTTTTACTTCTTCTTCTTCCCTCTGGTCTAGACTTGAGTATGCAAATTCTTCAAGCGCTGCACACTCTGGATCTCAATCTGTGTGGTTGGGAGAAGAGACTGTAAATGTGTTCATTTTGGGACACTTCCTCTGGCTCTCCTATGATCAGGAACAGGACTGATACAGACCTGAGATTAATTTTTTTTAATGGTAGAACTAAGTTTAACCAGTTCTACTGTATGTTGTCTGTACTCCAACTCAACAATCCTCTAAATATAATGAAAAAAAAAAACATCTTGAATCTTTTTTCTAACCTGTACAGAATGTTAAAATTCAACCAATTGACCTGCCTCCACAGGAAGTATTTTTTTCATTATCATGTTTAAACCTCTCTGTGTCTTGTGTTTAGCACAGTGTATTCCTCTTGCAAGGCTGACAGGATCAATTTCCCTGACACTATCATATTTCAGAACATCTTTTCTCATAAACTATTTCCCCACGAGAGCTTTGTCAATAACAAATAACTCAGCGTAAGTCAAGAACGTCTGAGTTAAAATTTGTAACCACCAACATGTACTAGCAAACATCAGGTCCAGCAGTGGACACAATGAAATTGACTTTAAAACTTCCAGACACTGTGGAGGAAATTGTTTTATAGAGGCACTTGCTCTATGTAAGCACATCTCTGTCACTGCTTCAGCCGCCGTTCTACATCTTCATACATTCCAACCAAGAAACACCTCTGTGTCTGTGGGCTTTGCTTGGGCTCTATGAAATAATCACTGATCACTGCACCATGTGTCAACACTCTAAAGCACCACTTCCATTACACATATTAAATTGGGTTGAGCACAGGTAAGTGGTACCCCGTACCTTTGAGGTAGCAATTCACATTCAGGTTAGACAGTATGAACAATGAACTACCTGAAAGCCTTCAGTTCAGTTGTCAGTTCATCTGTGAATCCCTGTGAACCACTGACATCAGCACTCTGCTGAGCCATAAAGGACCTGTCTAACCTTACAGCATTTAATACCTTCACTCAGTGCATTTGGACCTATGGCTATTCCCTTCCTGAAGACCTACAGATGGATATACACCCATCAAATTCCTACTAATTCTCGTCTGGCTGGTGCTCCCACAGTAACAGCTGTAGCTTATAGACAGTAACAGCCCTGGCATTACTTTGCTCAGGGCATTTCTACACATCAAAATCAAATGTAGCTATCTAGGCAACTTAGTGACGTTCAAATGTCCCTCAATAAGGTGACAAAAGAAGTTGTCTGTTATTCTAGTTCAGGTTCCCTGAAATGTTTCTAAAATGCCAAACATGACAGCAAAAAGCTAAAATTTTAGGCTTTTAAAATCGCCATTGCTCTTTACACCAAGGCTAGAGACATTGTGTATGGTATGTTCCTTGACTCCTAGTAGTTAATACAGGACAGCACCAAATCTAGACTGTTGTCACTTCTCTCTCAGCAATAAAAGAAAGAAACACTCGAAGAAAAAGCTTTGTTGACCAGCAACACATTTTCTATTTTATCTAGTCAAAATATTCTGTGTGCCGCTATACAATAGGTCTTTGAAGTTTGCAGCTGTGCCTGATGCTTAATTTGAGCACTTCATGTAAGAGACCTGCCAGCTGAGAGAAACTGTAGAGAACCCCCCTACAGTGTCTGCAAAATCCCAAGAATGATCTCAAGCCATTAACAATGGTTAATAAAAGCAAAATGGTTCCCTGCAGCTGCCTGGTCTGCACTGCTCTCAGCTGACATCACGACAGAGGAACAATTCTAGACTTGGGAAAAAAAAAAAGAAGGCTTTTCTCTACCTTGACCTTCAACCGTGTCTGTTCATGTCCTTGCAAGGCTACTTGAGGTCTCTACAGTGAGTCTTAAGCAAAGCTATTGTCTGCTTTACTTGTAGAACCCTGCCATGTGCACTTGTGCTCTTTGATGACACTCATTTTGAAACATAGTTCACCTCTTTGTACTGTGTGGGAGGTGCAGGTCAGTAAAGCTTTGATGGAGTCACTGCCAACCACACCTCATAGTTTAACCTCAACTCGTCCTCATTCTTGAAAGCTAATGGATGCGCATAATGAGCCAAGAGCACAGCTAAGTCAACATGTTCTGATGCAGTAATACTACTATCAAAAAGCTTCACAACTACGGCTCGTTGTCTCTTCGCAGTCGGCAGTGTTTAATACTTCTCTGTCTCACTTTGACCATGTGCAAGGATGCGTAAGGTATGCTGGTTGGATTTTACCATTTTTTTTCTAGACCCAGACTGTTTTGGGCCTCATTCTTGGTTCAAAGCTCATAGTTAACCACATGGAACCCCATAGCTTGGATAAGTCTGCTTCTCAGTTGTGGTCAAAATGGACCATGTCACCATTTACTTCTGTTCTGGGAAGTATCTTGTGCTTTTGTATTTATTGTTACCATTAATAATAGGTATGACTGATGCTGATGGGAATTTGGCTTGTCCAACATTGCCGCTTCTAGAATTGTTCTGCTAGTGTGGCTAAAAATATGTCTTAGAGGTTAACCAGTGCTATTATAGGTTGTCAGTTGGAACTGGCAAGACTTGGTGCCAATGGTAATTCTATATTGACGTTTGTACCTTTCACTAACTACCAATGTGAATGTAGCTGTTTTGCAAAACAAAGTGGCTGCCTGTTTTCTACCTCTGAGCTGTTCCCCAATCTTGCAGCCAGCAGTAACACAAAAGAGACAGTGCATTCTGGTGGTGAAAGCAGGAATTACAATATTATCCCATCACTTTATACGTATATTTAAAGAGGGTACATATTCAACTGACAAATGCAATATGGTATGTGAATCCATAGGCCTTGGTGGTATTTTCATAAAGCAGCTGGATACAACAGGAAGCAGCATATGTGTTTGAGCATCTGTTGTACTGTCTATGTGTCCCCTCACGTGCACCGAATTTACATCGTGGCTTCAACTGCAGATTCAAAAGGAATAAGCCTGAATGAAATGGATTGTGTGCTCCTGTACCTGGTAAAGCTGTCTCAACTCAGCCCATATGTGAATCACAGACTCTTTGTAATAGCTTGCCTCTGTCAAGAGAGAGGATGTACCTGTCAAATCATTTAAATTACTACAACCATTGTTGAGATGGAAATGCTTGGATCAGCGCTTTGACGTTGTGGAACTTCCAAAGCCCTGAAAGTATGCCTCACTGAGTTCTGGTGTCTTTGCAAAGCAGAATTATGCTCTGTGAAATGTCTCTGTCCAAACTCATGGAATTGAATCAAAATCAACAAACTTAGGTTGGGCTTGGTGGTATCTCATCAGCACTCACAGGCTCTACCACACACAAATGCACAAGCAAAAGCCTGCTTTCTCTTCGACACACACACTCATATAACATCCTGGGTGCTGCATGAATGATTGTCTGTCTTAATTCATGTTGCTACCTCCTGCACACAAGGACTGCTTGCATGTAGGTCACACTGTGAACTTCATACAGAAAACAACTTTGTAATCATCCATGTGCAATTTAGGTTCTTTAAAGCTATTGGCTATTTTTCATACCTGCAAAGCAATCCTGACAGAGGATCTAGACATTTCAGAGAGTTATAATCTTAGATTTTAATTTAATTTATGAACATCTCACTCCTCCGTGTTCCCTATAGTTAATAGCCTCTTGTAGATCCTTGGCTGTTCATAAATCAGGAATTCAGCTCTGGTGCTGTTACAAATTGAGTGATCTCGCAAATGCTGCAGCATTCATGAATCTTGTGTGTTGAGTGTCAGGCAAAAAAAAAAAGGGGGTGTGGGGGGGGACAAACAAAAGAGGCTAGTGTATCTCCATGTTATTATTCCACGTCAGTGTCCCAGATATGGAATAAAGCAGTCTGATTCTAGGTTTAATAACTGAACACAATGTTTCTTACCTGCTGGTCTCAGCAAAAATGCTAAATTCTTTTCAGGTGCCAACACTTTGCAACAAAGTAAGAATTAGGGTGGCCGGATTTTGAGCCAGTGTAACACCTTGTTAAAGCGTTTTGTGATGTATATTTTAAGAGCTCCTGTTGTATTTAATTAAAAATCACCTTTTCCCTTTGTGCTTTTCTTTTATCTTCTTTCAGCTAAGTAATTAATGACAACCTTAATAACTAATTAACCCCTCTTTATTTATTTATTTATTCGATCTTTATTTAACCAGGAAGTCCCTGAATATTAAAACATCTTTTTTTCAGGATTATTAGTCATAATAACAATCATTAGATCCATGGGCTTGAGCATGACACAGAAGCAAGATTTCTACGTAATGATGAGAATATTTTCACCTCTACACTAGGACAAACACCATGTCCTCAATGGGGGATGAGGGAAAAAAGCATGATCACTGTGTGGGTTTCGAGTGTGTGGCTACTTCTTTCTGTTTTGCTTGGAGTTTTGTGTCCCAACTGCAAAGCCTCTATGACTTTTAGGATTATAATGAGTCTGTTGTAGTGTCTAAAGGGATTGTTCCAAAATAGCACTGTTCTCAAACGAATTCCTACTCCATAATTACAATCCTACAGGATTACCAAACATTATACAAAAGAAAAGTTCTTTTTTTTTGTTAGAAACTTTCACTTCTGGATCATGATTAGGTGCCACTGCCACCTCTGTTTTTTTTTTCACAGTCACAGGATAAAATTGTAATGATTCACATTTAACCAAGAAATTGATCCTGTGTCTTTGGAACATTTTCAGATTTTGTAAAGAAGTATACTGTTGCTATGCACTGGATTCCTGAAGTACTTTTGAGTAGAGCCCCTGCAGGGAAAACCTATTTCACCTTTTAAAGAAGTGCTGGTGCCAACGCTGCGAAAGAGACATATGAGGCTGTGGACATCCAATTGATTTTCAGTCAACACATCCCTCACGTAGTCTTTTATGTGTTAAATTATTTAAGCACCGCAGCTTGAGGGAAGTGAGTTTATATCCTCCCAGAGGAACAGGCAACTTACCTCTGTCACTGACTATTTTGCATCAGGTATTTCACACAAATTCGACTGTATTAGTTAAATGGGTTTTCTCGATTGGCCTTTTCACCCATGGGTTGAAAAGGTCTTAAGCTGGTGCCTCGGGGCACTGCACATTATCATCATAGAGAAGGTTTCTATCATTACCATGTATTAGTAAATGGTCCATTTCAGCTTTCTTCTCCAAGTATCATTTTATCATCATACAATGGACTTCCCCCCTGCAGCGTTCTTGGTAAATGACCATATTCATTATTCATCAAGGATTAGTGTCATAATCGATTTTGTCCGAACGGTCTGCATTCCACAATGTGTTCTTAATCCTATCCCCAAGAGATGCTGAACTTTGTCACATCTAATTAGGTCACACAAGTCAGCTACACTGAGGCAGCTTTTACAACTTCTTCATTACATGCTGGATAATTGGTGGCACATTCCTGGATTTAACTGTCTCTATACATTTGCAGCATTGGCACAATGATGGCGAGGGAGGTATACAGGTATAGGCTTGTTTAGCATGCAACATATCTAAAATGATTTTTTTGTTGTTGTTTTTTTTCGCGACAAGCAAACAACACAGTTAAAACTGTTTTGAATCAATTTTGACCCACTCAGTGACTCAAAAAAAGATGAGTGTTCAGCCGTTCAAGTCACTAAATATCTTTTATGCCAGGCTGCCCCGTGTCTCCCTTGGCCCTCTGGTGATGACCGCCCTGTTCTCCATCCCCAGCTGCAAGATGGACCTGTGGTGCATGTGACATCTGTATCTGCCAATGGACGTGCAAAGCCTGTCAGCTCCACAGCACTCAGCCTGTCAGTCAGACTTGCCATGAACAGCCTGGGACCACAGCTGTCATAATGATCCAACAACAGAAAAGAACAATCTGCTGATCTTCTCTTAGCCTGACTGAAACTGTGGGTGTTCTTGAAATAGTCGTCTGTGGTCTTTTTCAGCTAATGCGGACCAGATACAGAATGTGGCTTTATTCCCTATATGTTTTACTGTTAACTCTAGTTTAATCTTTTCAGGTTCAGTTTGTTATGATATTGATGATTAGCATGGTAAGGCATGAAAAAAAAATAATTCAACAGATCTCATCCATCCAACCCTGACAATTATTCTGTATTGATCAGCTCATTTGTAGGCTGACTCACCAGATGAAGGATGCAAGTATAAGCCTGCATTTAGCCTTTCATTTTTGGGCAGCTTTGTCCTTCTCTTCCACTGTCTGTACGTTACAACCACCAGGCAGCAACAAACCATACTAAAAATTAGATTTAATGCATTTCTTAAGGGTGTGCTTTCACCAAAAAAAATACAAATAAATGACAAAAAAGCAGCGAAACACCAACTCTTTAATGGCTGTTTTGCTTTGTCTGGTGTTTCTCTAGATATTCTAGTCTGGTGTAGACCTGGACTGTTTGAAAATGACTTGGACTCAAAGATACTACTGACAGTCATGTTACAGCAGGGTTTTTTTTAAAATTTTTTTCAGAATTCACAAAATGCTATCAAACAAAAGAACCAAAATGCCAAAAGCTGTTTGCTATAACAAATTGAATACAGTGCTAAAACCATTAAACACCAATATTTCCCAGGGATGGGTCCTTCAGAGTTATTTATTACTAACAGTGCTGGTCCGCTGATTATATGACCTTTATTTTCAGCAATGGTTCAGTGGGTTGGTAGTAGTTCCCTTGTAATTAAATAAAACATTTGCTCAACTGATGCTATTTTAGAGACACACGTTACACCCCAGGTCTTATCTGTTCTGAATACAGAGCATCATGGCCTAAGACGGATCTATAGTCCATAGGCATGTTTGGTACAATATATAAATGAGGCCCAGAGGAAGATTGCTCAGTGACTCCCTCTATGTTCTGATCTTTTGCCATTTAGAGACAACTCTAAAAAGGTTAGTGTGTCAGGCATTCAGGGAGGAAAGTTGATACTTCAGTGGTAAAAGAGAGTGTATGAATAGAGCTTACAAGAATAGCCAATTATAATTTAACAAGACTCTAGACTGCTGATACTTCATTGATGTATACAGGTCTAAAGCCCTGAATCCCCTGAGAACATTGGAAAGGTATAACGAGCCAGTTATTCAGACAAAATCAGTTCTGCCAGACACTGTTACACAGGCTGTCACTGCTGATAAAACTTGATGACTTGCCTTGTCTAATAGCTTTAATTTGTATACATTACGATTATTATCTATTTGTCAGTGTGCAATTGATGAAGATCAGGGTGTGCACTGTTTCTGTTTCCATAACCATTAAAAATAATACTGTATGCTCCATTAAGATATTGAAATTACTTTTTAACCTTTTGGCTTTTGTTGCTATCACACAGCTAAAACCCACTGTGGCTAAGTGAACCTAAATGTAAGCAATTACACAAAATGAAAGCAGCAACACATACAACATTAAAACCATCTGCCTAATATTGTATAGGTCTCCCTCTTGGCACCAAAACGGCTTTGAGCTAATGAGGCCTGGACTCCACAGACCTCTAAAGGTGTCCTGTGGTTTCAGGTACAAAGATTTTGGCAGTAGATTCTTTGAGTTCTTCAAGTTACAAAGCGGGCCCTCAGTGTAGCCGACTTGTATTTCCAGCACCACCCTACAGAATGCTCAATCGGATTGACATCTGGGGATTTTGGAGGCCGAGTCAACATCTTGAACTCTTTGTGATGTTCCTCAAACCTTTTCTGAACGGTATTTGCTGTGTGGCAGGGATCATTATTCTGCTGTAGGAGTCCACTGCCACCAGGGAATACCACGGCCACAAAGAGGTGTACATGGTCTGCAGCAATGTTTTGTTGTGTTAAAGTAGCATCTGCACAAATTCCAGGTCCCAAGGTTTCACAGCAGCACATTGCCCTGAGCATCACACTGCCTCTGCCGGCTTGCTTTCTTCTCATATTGCAACCTGCTGCCATCTCTTCACCGGGTAAAGCGGCGCACAAACACCAAGCCATGTGATGTGATAGAAAACATGATTCATCAGACCAAGCCACCTTCTTCCACTGCTCCCCGGTCCAGCTGTGATACTCTAGTCCCATTGTAGGAATGCTCAGTGGTGCAACCAAACACAGCAGCAAGCTGCAATGTGTTGTTAACTCTAGCATGTTCCTGCAAGAATTAAGGTTTTCTGCAATTCATGTAACAGTCGTTTATCTGCAGCGAATATCCCAATAATCCCAAAAATAACATCCCACACCGGTCAACCTTCACTGCACAGCATGGAGCCTCAGGCGCCCATGGCTCTTACCAGTTGTCTTTCCTTGCACTAGTTTTGGGAGGTAGAAACCTCTCCTTACCAAGAACATGCCACAACCACCGGCCATTTTGGAGATGGTCTGACCCAGTCATCTAACCATCACAAATTGGCTCTCATCAAAGTGCACACTCAGATTCTTACATCTCCCCATTTTTTTCAGCTTTCCAATGCATCATCTTCAAGAACTGACTGTTCACCTGCTCCCTAATATATCGAACCTCTTCACAGGCGCCATTGTAACCAGATAATCAGCATCACTTACTTCAGCTGTTCGTTTTAATGCTGTGGCTGAGCCTGCATGTTACATTAAAGCAGTAAAAACATCAAATCTAATTATTAAACAGTTATACACATTTAATTTCTATGCAAATTAGAACTTATGCCAGATGAGTATTATTAAAGAAGCTATAACTGTATAAATATTCTATAATGTAAGTGCATCCAGAAGTTACAGAACCAGACTGATCGCATACAAAACAATACAATGAATGAATAAAAAATAAATGTAAAAAAATTCTAATGTGACGAAATCAAACATTTTCAAAAACCTTGAAACAATACGTTAGCTGGAAATATCACCATAGCAAATTCATATTACAAATTTAAAGACAACAGAAGCGTTTGACGGAGCATTTTAGTCTAATTATGAATGCAGATGAGGGCTTTTTTCATGACCGGCTAATAGGCAAATAAAAAGAGACACAAATATATTACCCAGACTTCACTAGTTTAAAGCTACAATTAGAACTGCAAAAGACATACGAAACTGAAATCAGTGGTATGGGTTGATGTGTTACAAATATGGTGAGTGATGGGGACACGAATGATAACACACCTAAACACAACACATGGACAGAGACGGGAAGATAATGTATAGTTTGTACATATATATGTGTGTTGTTTTGAGCAATTTTAGCTGTATTTAGCCTTTAATCCTGTTAGCTGTGAGTTATTAATATATTTTACATAGAAAATATACAGTAGAAATTTATTTTAACATTATGAGACATAGTTTGGGGTTTGTGTGCAGTTATTACTGTTCACACACTTATTGCAATGAAATAGTTTCTCATTGGCCTAATGGGTGTTAAGTTGAAGTTTCATGTCTCAGACTCTACTTGTTTTAAATGAATGAGAAATTCCTGCAAAGGGCATTACAATGACAGTTCACATTTCTCTCTAGTGTTAGTGTTCAACAAATACAGCAAGGACTGTAATGAGGCTATGGGTTGTCTCTGCCTCCCGTTACCCAAAGCACAGTTCTAACAAGGGCGTTGTGAAGGCAATGCTGTCATATGGCTGCGAGTATGAACGCAACGCTGTCTGCATTCAGATTTCGGTCTCACTCTCCTTGCTCAATGAATAATGCAAAGCTAGCTAGTCAGGTGATAAATTCTCGAGTGTAAATCCACAAAGCACATCAGTGAAGTGACTGTATTTTGACAGTACATCGTCAGATAGAGCGGGTTCATACCAATCTGCAGAGAGCTGAGACAGGAAAACACTTCAGCGCTCGCGGCTCCACTGCAGCAGGGTTTGGCATTCTGAAGGATAAATGATCTGGGATGCTTTGTTTTTAATTTGGTCCTTCTCAGAGTGATCAGATCAAAACATAATGAAATTTCATTCAGAGATAATGTGTTCACAGAGAAATGGGATTCGCCAACTGACTGTGGATCATGGACTATCACCGTTTACATTGATACCCAATTATTTCCGTTCCTGGCCTCAAACATAAGAAGTTGCCAGTCACTCAGGCGATGATGGTTCCAGCATGAAGGAAAACAACATAAATCAATAGCAATATAACATGTGTCCTCTTTATATTTGGTTACAATTTGAAAACTGTTAAAGCTTTACAACTCTACAAATCTTTATATAGTCACAAGGAACAATAATAGGACAAAAAGGAAAAGAAATCTGCCAGTTTTGTATGTAACCCATATGGTTAGAATTTTGACAAAATAAATGAGACCACCTTAAAGAGCCAAGACTGAGTAGATTTATATCAATATTGAAAGTAGAATGTGCCAGATACCTGCAAGAATGAAAACTCCTGAGACACTTGGCTTTTAAATGTTTCTTGGGCAGTTGTGAGTTGTTTTTCCATGTTATTTAGCAATATCTGGCAGAAGAATTTTCTTTGGGATTGATGAAGTTCTATCTTATCTTATAAAATTCTAGGGCTGGACCCGAATAGCCGAATAGTGACTATTCGTTCGCTGTGCTGGAATCAGGATATCAATTTTGATCTCTGAATATTTCTCCCCCCTCCCCGCCACCACCACTACTACCACTGATGGCGGATACAGTACGGTGACGGTGACACTGACGGCGTGAACGCCCTCTCACTGCTGCCCCGTCAGACCGAATGCTCAGCAATCATCCCCCCAGCCGCCGCAGAAACGGTGCCGTGACCGCTAACCTAAACACCTAAACTGGTTTTAGTAGCCAAATGATGCCTGTGCTTCCCGCCCACTTCCAGCCAGTCGGAGCCTGCGCACACCACCCCAAAGTTGACTGAGCGTGTAGTGTCGCCATTTATATGAAGGTGAAGTTGTGGAAAGAAGAACCTGTGGAGGAAAAAGTAAGAAAAACAGCTCATGACCCAAAGAATACCACCTCATTGATAAAACATAGGGGTGCTTCTGCTATGGCTCGAGCATGTGGGTCTGCCAATGAACTGGCATTTATTGATGATTTTACTGCTGACAGGAGGAACAGGATGAATGCAGAGGTATAGGAGAGCATTCTGTGTGCTCAGATGCAGCCAAAGGCATCAAAACTCACCATTCAGCAGGACAGCAATCCCTAAACATACTACAAAAGCAACAAGAGTCAGGAGGTGAAATATCCTTGACTGGCTAAATGAATTGATCTCAATCTGACTGTTTGACTGAGCTCCATTCAGCTCGCTGAAGACTAGTCTAAAGGCTAAAGGACCTGATAACAACAGCTGAAGATGGCTGCATGGACGGTCTGGCAGACAGGTTACAAAGAGAGACAGAAAGGCTGTTAAATATGATGATTGTGTTTGATGTTAGTCACAAGGACGATATCTCCCTCATTCAATACTGACAAAAAATTTACTCCAATTCAAACCTTGAGACTTTGCATCTTAATCTAGTGCCCATTATTTCATTTCAAACAGTATGTGTTGATGCAAAGAGACTGAAAAAGCTGTCCAAATACTAGCAGTCTGGACAGTGTTTAGCCCAAACCTTTTATTTGTCTCAGAAGGCTTTACACAACAACATGTGACAGGTGGTCTCTATTCTTAGACCCAAATTCTGATAACTGCACAGACGCTGCGCGGTGTGATTGGGTGGATAAAGCTTTGTGGCATGTTTTGTTTTGGGTTTTTTTTGTATACATGCAGCATACATTATTTTTGTTGCTTGTTGAATGAAAATCAGTTTTAATCTCACCTACATTACAAAATCAGGGGTTTTCAATGTCCTGCTCTTTATCCATCTGTTTTCTTTAAATTTGTATTTTAAGAGCATTTCTAGTTAGTAGTTTTTCATTTAAAGTGGAAAATTGCCAAGAGATCCTCATGAATGCTTATTCCAGGTCTTCATTATTAAAAACTGAGTTGCTCCACATATTAGCATGTCTCTTTATGTACAAACATAAACCATTGACGTCGCTGTGCACACTTCAATGTTAAAGCAAACTAGGTAGCACAGATGTCAGAGAATTACTTGAAAGCATTTCAGGGGCAATTAGTACTTCTTTTTTTTTTTTAACCAACAACCGCTTCCTGAGGTGGAGGAGGCCCTGAGGGACTGTATGGAAACCACCTCTTGGGATGTTCTGTTTTCCCCCCATGGTGAGGACA
>NW_007577780.1:854840-858355 GCF_000690725.1 Stegastes partitus
GGGGGAGGGGGAGGAGCAGCAAGTGGGGAGAGGTAAGGGGCGAGGGGTGAGGAGTGAGGGCATTGGGGTGAGATAGAGCATCATGCTCTATCACCAGACTGTGTGCAATGTTACTGTATCTGTATATTGTATGCTGTAATATGTTATTATAATTGTTATTGTTGTTGTTGCTGATTTTGAATGATTTTGATTTTGAATTTGAATGCTGAATGCTGATTTTGATTTTGAATTTTGAATGCTGTTGTTGTTGCTGATTTTATGTTGGTGTTGTGTTGTTTTTTTTCTGGTGTAGCAATTTCCCTGAGGTCTTGTACCGAAGGGATCAATAAAGTTTTAGTCTAATTCTAATTCTAATTACAATGTCTGACATATTCTGAATGCTTTGTGGACAATTTCAAACAAGTACAGGCAAAAATATGTGGAGCAAATGCTTGACCACTCATGTTATATTTGAGCATCTTGGCAACAGTATTATGTGGCAATTTAATCATTTTTACTGCACAGAAAAGTCTGCAAAATATAATTGCTGCAGTTCGTTTGGTCCCATTTCCGGTTTTACCACGATCATAAGCTCTCAAACTGCAAATCATAGCCCAGAGCAAATGTTACACTATCGAGACTTAAGTCTTCTGGATATGTCTCAACTCTCTTTCCCTTGGCAGCCATGTCTGTCTAGATTAATTCAGTTTTTTGTCTTTATTTGTAACAAAGGTCTGATTATGTTTCTTTGCTTTATGTTTATGAGACTTGACAGAATTTGTAGGTGTAGCCAGTGTTAAGGTGTGCCCTTGATGGGGGCACACCTTAACACAGCTCAACTTATTAATACTGTGCACAAATATCACCAGTGTCCTTGTAGGTATGTGTGTGTGTGTGTGTGTGTGTGTGTGTGTATGTGTGTCTGTGTGCATGCCAAAGGTGGACGGAGGTTTGGAAAAAACACTGAGAAAGTCTTGCTGGTGCACAGGTGTATGTACATATGTTATGAAAAAGAGCTCTATTGATGTTGTGCCTACAACACCACAGGCTCTCCTCTTCACACTTCATCCCTGGAACCAGCATAACCACAAACATCGCCTGCACAGACGTTGATCTGTTGGTTTGATTTGGGCCCACTCCAAAGTAGCACACACCCAAGTGATTTCTAATTATCATCACCGTAACACATGAAGAGGGGAGTTGACTGCAGCACATTGGTAGCGCTCTCATTAAGTCCTACAGCAGAACAGCTTTACTTTGCAGTCTCATTGAAAGAGCAATTAAGGCTTGATGCCACTGCAGACTATACTCTTTTCCACTAGTTTACATCATTAGGGGCTCAAAGGTGCTTCAGTCTACCCGTGGGAACCAGCTCCCAAGTCCTTGCAGCCACCCCTTGTATCAAAAGGATGTTTGAATGTGCTTTGATTGCCTGCGCAGTTTCGGAACAGGTGCAGTCAAAAAAGCTCACGCTCCATGAAACTCCATGAAACTGAAAATCTGTTCATTGTCTAATGTGCTATTAAGATGCTGAGTGTCAGCTGCTTACCATTTATAGCTAAACTTCAGGGTAAAACTATTTTGGAAAAATCTCACATCCCAGTGAAAATGAATGCTCATACAACAAAATATGTGGAGTACGATGCTGACATGCGTCGAAACATAGACATTTAAAGTAAACTCCAGCATTATTCAGGTTCTATTTATTATTCCTATGTTAGTATAACTTAGTAAGTGAACTTCTGCATTTTAGTATGTGATTCCACCACACATTAACAACTTACCCCTACGAAAATAGAGACCTGATTACAGATATTTTGCAGCACTAAAACACCACAGGTACCAACTGCCACTCACTTAAGGGGCAAAAAAAAAGAGAAAAAAAAAACGTATTTTCTGCTCTGGCTTTTTAAAGAACACTCACCCAATGCAATTTTCACCTGTGGAGTCCAAAGGTGACAAGCGACGGGAGGTGACTCAAGAGGAGCAGCCCTGTTATATTCAAATCAAGTGTCAGGTCTAAATCCAGGACTGCATCCAAATTCAGCTGCGCTAAACCTGCCAAAACCAGTGCCCATTTCTGCTGCCTACAATCTTTCTCATACTGCTGCCTGTTCAATCCCATGGTGTCCAACCTCATTTCCCCCCCCCCACCACCAGCATTCACATTCCTGTGTCTTGTTTTTTTTTTTTTTTTTGGCAAATACATTAGCTGTAGACTACAAGGCACACATGCTCAGTATCTTAATGCTCATTAGAATGGAGCCAGAGCCCTCTNGACCAGGTCAGGGGACAACTGAGGAAGATCCAACACAGGAAGGCAGCAGGACCGGACAAGGTGTGTCCACGGATGTTCAAGTCCTGTGCTGCTCAACTAGGGGAGCCGCTACAGCACATCTTCAACCTCAGCCTGCAGCTGGGAACAGTGCCCATCCTCTGGAAGACATCCTGCATTGCTCCGGTGCTGAAAAAGACCCGGCCCAGCGAGCTGAATGACTACCGACCGGTGGCACTCACTTCACACCTAATGAAGACGCTGGAGCGGCTCCTCCTCCACTTCCGCAGACCCCAGGTTCAACACGCCCAGGACCCTCTACAATTTGCCTACCGGGCAAATGTTGGGGTGGAGGATGCTGTGCTGTACCTCCTCCATCAAGCCCACTCACACCTGGACAAGGGAAGTGGCACTGTGAGGATTCTTTTTATGGACTTCTCAAGTGCCTTTAATACCATCCAGCCCCCGCTACTGCTGGGAAAGTTAGAAAGGATGGGCATGGACTCGTGCCTGGTGGACTGGATCTCCGACTACCGACACCACATCTGACACTGTGGTCAGCAGTACGAGGCCCCTCAGGGGACAGTGCTGGCCCCTCTGCTCTTCACCCTGTACACCTTGGACTTCTGTTACAACTCGGGGCTGTGCCACATACAGAAGTACGCAGATGACACAGTCATCATGGGGTGTATCAGGGATGACAGACAGAGTGAGTACAGGAGTCTGGTGGACGACTTTGTTGTCTGGTGCAGAGAAAACCATCAGCAGCTCAACGCCTCAAAGACAAAGGAACTGGTCATAGACTTCAGGAAGTCTGGACCATGCCCACGACCAGTTCTGATTGAGGCACATGAGGTTGAACTTGTAGAAAACTACAAGTACCTTGGGCTGTGGCTGGACAGCAAGTTGGACAGGACATGTAACACAGACTATCTGCACAAGAGGGGACAGAGCAGGCTGTACTTCCTGAGGAGGCTCCGGTCGTTCAACATCTGCAGGAAACTCCTGCAAATGTTCTACCAGTTGGTGGTCGCCAGCGTCCTTTTCTACGACATGGTGTGCTGGGGCAGCAGCACATCAAAAAGGGATGCATCAAGGCTGGACAAATTAATCAGGCGGGCCAGCTCTACAGTGGGCATGAAACTGGACTCCCTGGTGACAGTGGCAGAGAGGAGGACACTGAACAAACTGCTGGCCGTCATGGACAATGCCAGCCACCCTCTGCACACTGTCATCATCGCCCAGAGGAGCCAGTTCAGCG